>NC_048236.1:3116041-3156262 GCF_002007445.2 Ailuropoda melanoleuca
TTATTTTATGGTGTTGAAACCAAGACCCAGGGAAGGATAATGGCATGCCCAAGGCCATGTGGTCAACTTACTCATTAACTATTGGAAGGTCCTATTTGCCACCATGGAGAATGAGAACACACCGGGCTTCTTGCTGGGAAGGCTTTATAAAAAAACAAATCAATATGCTTAATATCATTTTTGTTCATCTCCTTGAAAGATGCAATGTGGCAGTAACATCCACTGTCAACATTTTTATGAACACTGTGGAAAATATGATGTTAAAGACTTTTGGTAACCACTTCATTAAGCTTGGCTTTTTCTAGGCCACCACAAAAGGTAAATAAACCCTAATGAGTAATACGCCCAGTCTGAGATCCTGTAAGCTGTTCAAAGAGCCAGTGCCTCAAAACACACTCATCTCCCCACCCCAAGCCCCAGGGGAGTCTGAGAAAGGTGATCCGAACCCTGCAGTGTGCACCAAAACCTTCAGACAAAGACTTATTAACCCGCAAATTAGATACTAACTAAATAAAGCCAGAATTTCCATAGACTGAAAAGAATTGCATAGCATCAGTAATATTGTAAAGTTAGCACTCTGCCAGCTGGCCTCCCATCAAAGCAGAATTCCTTGGTAACCAGTACACAGAGATTAATGGGGGCTGCTGGGCCTAACAATGACCCCAGGCCTTATTCTTTCATTCCTCTTGCAAATTCTATGCTAGATGTTGGGGATTCAATAGTGATTAAGACAAAGTCTCGGCCCTCAAGGAACTCATTGTTTTTGGGAGAAATTGCAGTACAAGGAAACAGACTATAATCCTGGGGTGCAGTGGGAACTTGTAGAAAGAATAACTGCTCCATATTGGGGGAGCAGAGCCAAGAACACTTCCTTGGACTGACTGGAGAGTTGAAGGAAAGAGCTCCTTTATAAACCATGAAGACCTTGAATGTGTTCACAAGATGATGGGAAGGAGCCACTAGAAAGAGAAAGGATTGAGCTCAGTTATTGGCCTGAGGTTCCTAAGAAGGTGGAAGGGGTGGAACCAGGCAGAAGCATGAGCCTTAGGAGGAAGGAGAATCCTCCCTGTGAAGCAGATGAGGAAGAGACAAGGGTAGAGACAGATGTAGGTGAGCTGGCAGATAAGAGACTAGCGGTAGGGAAGTAGGAAGATGCAGCTGCTTTGGCTGAACCAGGAGGTGTAACCACCTATGAGTATGTGGGATTGGTGGGAAGGTAAAGGGCTTCATGAGAGGGGGAAGTTTAACAAAGCTGCTAGGCAGAACAACATGGCGGCTGATTGTGCTGTAGAGGACGTCTAATGGGTGGTGATGGGGGCCCAGGAGTTGTCAAGGACCATGGAAGAGGAATAGTACCAAAATGAGTGGTTGGGTAGATTTTCCCAGAAGCACTCAGCATTTTGAATACAGGAACAGAGAAGGAGGGGCTCAGTCTAGGATTAGTTTTTTTTTCCAGGTAGATTTAAGGGAAGGAAAACAGGGCAAAGGGATTAAGAATTTTTGTAAGACAGGCTGAAATAACTGATCATGGGGTATAAAGAAGGGAGTGGAGACAGACGGGGCTGACATATTGTGAGAAATGAAGAAGCCAAAGGTCTGGAGATCTCAAAAGATTAAAAACAGATGCTGTGAGATTAGTGGAGGACAAGTGCTGGAAGATACAAGCGATTATTGATAGAGAATGGACTATGAGAACATTGCTTCCAGGTAATGGTGAGTAAGGTTAATTAGACTGTCCTGCGTGCTGAAAACAACCAAGAATTCTGGATAAAATACAAAAAAAATCTTCTTGAAAGTGACAAGAGCTGACAAGATTGTAAGGAATTATCAGGTCAGCATTTAAGGGAAAAAAGAAGTCAGAGAGGTAAGTGAGCACAGGATCTGTTTTTGTTTTGAGGGAATTTCACATTTTAGCGGATCTGAACTTTTGTTTTGTCTACCAAAATTGAAGTCAAGGACCAGCACAAAGTGTAATGTCTAATAGGAAGCTTTCCTCACTATAAGCTGGGCTTCCTAAGAAGCCTTAAAGCAGAATGAGCCAAATTATTATTATTTTTTAAAGATTTTATTTGTTTATTTGACACAAGCAGGGGGAGTGGCAGGCAGAGGGAGAGGGAGCAGCAGGCTCTCCACTGAACAGGGAGCCCAATGCGGGGCTTGATCCCAGGACCCTGGGATCATGACCTGAGCCAAAGACAGAAGCTTAACTGACTGAGCCACTCAAGTCCCCCAGGATGAACTAAATTAAACCAATTCTTACATGGTCTTATAGCTGATTTGTACCATCTGGGTGATTCAGGAAAACTCAAGGCTCAATTTTAGATTAAAGGTGGGTTCTAGACTAAGGTTACCAGACACATATCTCTATAAATAATTTTTCAAGTATGATAACGAGTACAGTGTCAAAGAACTATAGCATGGAAATGAGAGAACATGAGTAACCTGTAGGTGTAAGAGACCCATTGACTTCAGATACTTCCATTATCAGACACAGATTATGAAAAAACTATGTTTATTCTTTTTAAAGAAATACAAATTAGCTTAAAAATATCTGCAGGGAATAGGAAACTATAAACAATGACATAGATTGGAAAACCAAACAGAATTCCTAAAACTGAAAAATACAATAATCAAAATAGAGAATGGTCTACCTTCTGAGGTAGAGCAGTTACTCGTGTTGACATTGTCCAGAGTGTGGCCACGAGAAGCCTGTGGCTAAGGAGAAGGGCAGGAGTTCTTCAGAGGAGTTGACGTGATAGAGGACCTGAGAGGCAGGGGGTTGGGTGGGTTGTTCATGTGACCTGTGAAGTCATACAAAATTATGGCAGGACTTGGGGTGGAGGAGGGTAAGAGCCAAAGATAGTATTGGATAAGAAGGTTAGTAGATGACAGAGATGAAGAGGGTTAGAGTGGTCCTGCCAGATGAGATTGAAGCCTCATGGCACAAGAGATTCTAACAGGAGTTAGAAGTGTTCTGGAAATGGCTTTGAGGAGTGCAGAGATGGAGTTCACTTCTCTTTCAAGAACTACGCAGGGTCTGGTAATTTGAAACAAGTCAGCCTGACACAGTCTCATGCCTGTTGGCAGAAGAAAGTCCTGAGTCAGGGACAAGGGACAGTTCATTACAGCACTTGCATGGATTCTTTGAGCCTCAGTGCCTACAGAGTGATGCAAAGAGGTTCCAGTGATATATGTACACGAAGTAGATTATGTTTCAGGAGAGGTACCCTGAACTTAGAGAGTCCGAGTCTTTTATAATGGGCAGTAAGGTAGCCTGCCCTCTGCTGTGGAGAGAGATGCCATCTCTATTTTTCAAGTCTGATCACTCTACAAACACTTTTAAAAGAAAGTCCAGAATGAAAGTAGTCAATGCATCTGCAGGTAAGATATATTGAAATGTGAAAGACCCTTGGAGAACTGTTAACACTTTCAAGCCCCAGGTTCACTGGGTGTGAGGATGAATGGTTTTTACATAAGAGTGTTCTGAGGACGTGTTCTCAGTGGCTGGCAGGATTTTAGCTAGGGCTAGGAGGTGAAGGAGGTTATAAACTTCTTTGAGGAAGTGAGGTATTTATGGCATTTCTTCCTACCCATTAAAAACAGAAGTGCTTTTTGGATCATTGAAAATAAAATTTTGTACCAGAATTATGTGTGGTATATCATAATGTGATACAACATTGCATTGCGGTGTGATCCAGAAAAGATTCAGTGAGGGAGGAGCTGGCACTGGACCAGGAATGAGGAGACATGGATGGTCCCATGGGAACATCACTTTCCATCCCTGGTCAGCATTTCCTCATCTGCAAAATGAGAAAGAAGGAGCTATTTAATAGTTTGGAGATCTCTTTGTAGCTCTAACAATCTATGATCTCCATACTTAGAAAACTGGGAAACCAAAATAATATCACACTTAAAGAAATTCTCAATTTGCCAGAGAACCCTACTTTCCAGCCAGGCTGGGAACAGAGTTTGGTAAAAAAAAGAAGATGATTAAAAAAAAAAAAGCAGGCAGTGACAGAGGCAGTGATGACAATGACCATGGAATAGAAGATGGAAGACATGGCCTCCAGCCTAGTAAGTTTCCATGGGTATTTTGTTGTCTAAGGCCATCAATTTGTTTGAACTTTCTGGAGACGCTGACCCACCAACTCTGATTTCCTAATGCAGGAGTAGACATTTAGAGCCTCGGAGAGGCAGTATGCGTCAGAGAATGAATGTGGGCTTTGGAGCCCAACAGACCCGGGCACCAATCCAGCCCCTTCCACTTACTGGCGATGAAACTAGAGCGTGCTACTATTTTGTGGCCCACCCACGGCCCTGTCTTTTGGGAGCTGCACACTTTCTGGAGGCTGCCCATAGCCGTGCTCTCTCCACGTGGTTCTGTGGGAGGTGGCACATCTCACACGATCCCGTCCCCCGGCCGCTGTTGATTGGTTAAGGGGTGGGTGTCTAGTGCAAGCTGAGCCAATCAGAGTCTTTCCCTGGGATTTCTGAAACTGAAACTGAGGAATGGTGTCAGTCCTTCTCTGCAGGGGAAGCTGTGGATGACGTCCCTGTGGGAACGCAGGCAGACGCACTTCCTGCCACGTGCAGGTAGCCCAGCTGCAGCGCCAGTGCAGGTGGAGGGACAGGTCTGGTGGGATCCGAGACCCTGCGGCTGGTTGCTCTGCAGCCTGGCTGCTGCTTGCCTTTCCCATGCAGGCTTTGCTGCTGCTTCTTCTTTTTAAATGAAAATAACCTTCAATATTTTATTTATTTATTTATTTATTTATTTATTTATTTATTTAATTATTATTATTTTTATAATAATTTTTTGTTTTATTAGTCACCATACAGTATATCCTTAGTTTTTGATGTAATGTTCCATGATTCATTATTTGTGTATAACACACAGTGTTCACTCCTGCACCCTGCGAACCCCAGCATCTCTTCTTGGGTGAGATTAGCCAAATGGGCTTTAATCGTTTGCCACCAAAAGAGGTCTGACTCATTTAGGAATCCTGGGCCAGTGACCTCACAGTTCCTCAGCGTCCTCATTTACAAAATGGTAACAATGGGGATAAAATATATAGCATTAGCTGCAGGGCTAGCTGCGAAGATTAACGGCCATAACTTGGGAGAACACCTGGCACCAGGCCTTGCCAGTAAGGGAGCTCAGGAGATACTATTTTCTTTCCTTTTTGGCCTTACAGGCAGGTTGGGTGCTGTTGTTCTAAGCTAACGTTTATGGAGCCCCTACCCGGAGCCGGACAAGGTCCGTGGTGCTTAGAACACATAATCGCGTGCAGCCCCCACCATGGTCCTAAGAGGTGGTTACGGTTGAGCTCCACTTTACAGATGAGGAAGCAATGGTGACGGGAATGGATCTGGGCTCTGTGCTTGTTCTCTGGAGGTAAGGACCTCCAGCCCCACCCAAACCCCGCATTAGCTAAACCTCAGAGGAGGTGGATTTGGACCATTGGAACACAGAGGCGAGGGCAAATGCTGAGAATTGACTACCTTGACAAGAAGTGTAGGCTGGGGGGCGCCTGGGTGGCACAGCGGTTGGGCGTCTGCCTTCGGCTCAGGGCGTGGTCCCGGCGTTATGGGATCGAGCCCCACATCGGGCTCCTCTGCTGTGAGCCTGCTTCTTCCTCTCCCACTCCCCCTGCTTGTGTTCCCTCTCTCGCTGGCTGTCTCTATCTCTGTTGAATAAATAAATAAAATCTTTAAAAAAAAAAAAAAGAAGTGTAGGCTGGAAGCAGAGATCGTTCCAAGAAGGCTTGGTTGAGGTAGCCAGGAACAGGAGACCTGGGACAGGCAGGGCGCACGCCGTTGGAGCTTTAACATCCTGGAGGAGATACTCCGTCCCTCAGCGGAGGGAGACCCCAGCTCTNAAAAAAAGAAGTGTAGGCTGGAAGCAGAGATCGTTCCAAGAAGGCTTGGTTGAGGTAGCCAGGAACAGGAGAGCTGGGGCAGGCAGGGCGCACGCCGTTGGAGCTTTAACATCCTGGAGGAGACACTCCGTCCCTCAGCGGAGGGAGACCCCAGCTCTCCCCGCAGAGCACAGCTGGCTCGGAGGAGCTCCNCTCTCCCCGCGGAGGGAGACCCCAGCTCTCCCCGCGGAGGGAGACCCCAGCTCTCCCCGCGGAGGGAGACCCCAGCTCTCCCCGCAGAGCACAGCTGGCTCGGAGGAGCTCTGCCCACAGCGAAGGGAGGCCGGGGAGTACATCAGTTCCCTTGGGAACCTAGGAGCGTGCCGCACCCCTGCCCCAGGCCATCCTTCCCAGGGCTCCCACTTCCGCGGGCCCAGGACAGGGTGGGTGGGAGCCAGGCAGGAGGCTGGAGCAAGTTACCCGGGAAGAGGAGGAGCCTCCCCCGGGGTAGCCACCAGGGTGGTGATGGCGGTGGGATGAGAGCTCTTTTAAAGCCCTGTCTGGACTTGGTGACCGACCGGACACGGGCGAGGAAAGAAAGTGAGAGTTAGTGGGGTTATGCCAGCTTTGAGATGAGGTGGTTTCTGTGAAAGACTGAGGAAGAGGAATGAATTTCCCTACTGTCAAAAGGAGAGAAAGAAAGAAAAAACAAACTATCTAAACCAAGTATCCATTACCGGCATGGTTAAGAAATGATGGTCATTTCTGACTTTGGAGGCCTGGTGTACGTCCCCTTCTCGCATCTGCCGTTTGTCACATCGTCGTCCCTGAAGACCCCAAGGAACAAAACCAAGTGGCTTGGACTTTTCCGCAGCCTGGGGTGGGGGGCTGGATGGCAGGACCAGCGGAGTGTGGCAGTGGGAGAGCTGAGTCCCGGTCGGTGTTCCAGGGGCGCTAGTAGCCGGCTGTGTGAACGCAAGCAGATCCTTCCCCCCCACCTCACCCTTCCTCCCGGTGCTGCCCCTGGCCTGCTGCATGGCCTGGGGCCCTACCTCACCCCTCTTCCACAGGCTTTCCCTTCTGTCTGATACACTGGGGCCTGGAAATAACATTTCTTTCTTTCTTTTCTTTTCTTTTTTTACTTTAAAACAAGCTTCTTTAAACCACTGGAGGAGACTATATACTTCAAAGTTCTTCCAGCGCTCCCATTTGTGGATTCTCTGACCATGTCGGGGCCTCGAGGGACTGCGGCAAGAGCCACGTGACTTCACCATGTCCTCAGCTGGGGTGCTCCTGAGGCCCCCGTGGTCCTCGTGTGAGTTCGGAGCCCCCGCGTGAGTGCAGGTGGGCATCAGCGCCGGTAGGCCCCGGATGCGCTGACCTGGGCAGGCCCGGGGTTTGTGTCTGCGTCTGGTAACCATTACCTCCGCTCGCGGGGCCGCGCGCTCGCTGGGAAGCATCCGCCTGCTGCTAGAAAAGACTCGATTTCGCTTTCAGCATAATAATTTAGACATCATAAGGTTTAGGGTTACCTGAAGGAGTAAAAGGGGAGGAATGTCATCTGCAATCGAGATTCTCATCATCTCTGGTGGGTTTTGATGTGCTGGTTGGAGCCTGGCTGTTGGCCCAGCCAGAGCCCCCGGGGGCAGGCTCCGCCCGGAGGTGCGCGGTGGGGAAAGGCGGCAAGGGGCTGTTAATTGGGCTCCTGGCTGGATTTGGAGAAATGGTTCCCTCCAGTCATGGGGGGTACCATTCACTCATCTCTCACCGATGGTTCAGTCCATCTTTCCTGCCCAGTCTGGCGACCCTGGCTGGGTCTTGCGCGCTTTGACTTCCTTACTCCGTGGTCGTGAGGAGCTCTCCCCCTGGGTGCCACCCCTGCCTCCACTGGCACCACCGTGTCCTCTCCCACTTTCCCCCACAGGCTGACACCCCCTCCCCGCCTCCTGTGGCCCCAGAGTGTAGCCGTCCCGGGCTCTGCTCGGCCCCTCCTTCCCTGGCCAGGCCCGACTCCCATGGGAAATAAAACCACAGGGTCACGGCATGCCTCATGTGTCCTAACTCACACGGATGAATGAGTTGGAGGTGAAGCCATTTGAGATCTCAAACTCTAAGGCATCTTTCACAACAATGGCACAGATCCGTGGCTCAGAGCCTGTTTCTCCTCTGTTCCAACAATACCCCCAGGAATAAGCCCTCAACATCTCCCCGTTTTCTAATGAATTAAATGCACACCTCTCAGTTTCAAATTCCAGACCCTTTGCAATCTGGTCCCAATCTACTTTGCCAGCCTCTTCCCTCCTCCACCACCGCTTTGCTTTGAGACCCCGGCAGACCCCTGAGTGTGCCGGCACCCCCCACCCCAGGCCATCCTTCCTAACTGCTCCCGCTGCCTGAGTGGCCACCCTCCCGGCCAAGGAGGAGCTAAGGGCGCACTCCAGGAAGTGTCAGAGTGCCTGCTGGGCTTGGGGCTCCTCCTGTCTCCCCTCTTTGTCTGCATCCTGGGGGGCAGGGCTGGCACCTCTGTCCTCCCCGCGACGCCCGCCCGGTGCACAGAAGAGGGAATCTGGGTCTATCGACTGAGAGGAAATGGGAAGGGGGACAGCAGGTCTGGCCTTGGAGTGGTGGGAGAAAGAGGCTGAGTATAGGATGAAGTTTCAGGGGACCTTCAGGGGTGTCTTGGACTCCCCAGACCATGGTTCTGTTTTCCATGGTATGTCCTGTCATTAGAGCATGACAGCAGCAGTTCCCAAACTCACCTCCCCTACAGAAAGTGTCATTATTACATTTTCTCCCCCATAGACTGTTGGTTTGGGAATATTTTATCTGCCGAATGAACTACAGTTATTTGCTAATTTATTTTCCAATCTTTATCATTCTGAGACCCACGTAGCTGCCACCAGAGCTTCCGATCAGACAAGCTGACCCGAGCCTCTGTGAAGCACTCACAGCCAGAACAGGGAGCTCCACACTTACAGTTTCCCGGTCTGACTTCATCATAGACAAACACAGGCTGTCTTCAGAGTTCCAGAAATAACAAAATGAAGGGCCTCCTCATTGCCTTCCTGAAAGCTTACTTGGAAATGTCTGGTGTAAAGTTCCTTGTTTTCTTTCTTTCTTTTTCTTTTTCTTTTTTTTTTTTAAGATTTTATTTATTTATTTAACAGAGAGACGGCGAGAGAGGAACACAAGCAGGGGCAGGGGGAGTGGGAGAGGAAGAAGGCTTCTCTCAGAGGAGGAGCCTGATGTGGGGCTCGATCCCAGAACGCCGGGATCACACCCTGAGCCAAAGGCAGACGCTTAACGACTGAGCCACCCAGGCGCCCCTGGAGTAATGATTTAACAATGGTTCTTACCTGCATCTTGGTGAATGGGTTTCTTGGGTCTTACCAAGAGCAGGTTTTGTGTGTGTGTGTGTTTAACATTTATTTTATTTTTTTATTTTTAGACAGAGAGAGCAGGGAGAGGGTCAGAAGGAGAGAATCTCAAGCAGACTCCTCACTGAACACAGAGTCTGACATGGGGCTTGATCTCATGACCCTGAGCTCATGACTTGAGCCAAAATCAAGAGTCCGACACTCAACCGATTGAACCACGCAGGTGCCCTCAAGAAAAGGCTTTGAAAGGGGAAGTGCGCACCTGTGTGTGTGCGCACGCGTGTGTGTGTGTGTGTGTGCCCTCAGGGACAATGTGGGGACAATGTGGGGAGACTGAGCAGCCCAGGAAGACAAGTATTTGGAGATGTTTCCTCGTACCCTTAACTGGCCTTGACTGGGTCCACACACTCAAACCACAGGGTGAGAGGATTTGGAAGTCAGAGATTGGCAGACTCTGTTGGTCACACCCAGCTGCCATCTTCCCTTCCTGCTACAGAACCCCATTTTACTCAAGAATGGGGTGTGGGGGGCGCCTGGGTGGCACAGCGGTTAAGCGTCTGCCTTCGGCTCAGGGCGTGATCCCGGCGTTGTGGGATCGAGCCCCACATCAGGCTCTTCCGCTATGAGCCTGCTTCTTCCTCTCCCACTCCCTCTGCTTGTGTTCTCTCCCTTGCTGGCTGTCTCTATCTCTGTCAAATAAATAAATAAAATCTTAAAAAAAAAAAAAAAGAATGGGGTGTGGGTGTGTTAGCTAACTCCGGCCAAGCTCACACCCCATTTCTCCCTGATAAGAACAGAGGAAAAACTTCCTTCTTTCCCTCTAGCCTGCCTCACATGTCACTGTGAGAAGGTGTAACGTTTGGATCGTGAGGGCCATCTGTGACCACCAAGAAAAGCCAAGAGACTTACACAGAAAAGCCTTGACATTGCTGTGGGGCTGAAAGAACCCAGATAGGAGCCACCCACCTCTAGACTTTTTGTTAGGAGAGATTATGAATCCTACAATTTAAGCAACGATGGTCAGATTTTGTTCCTTGGACCATCTTAATATTTTTTTTTTTTAAGATTTCATTTATTTATTTGAGAGAGAGAGAGAGAGAACAAGCCAGGGGGAGGAGCAGAGGGAGAGGGAGAAGCAGACTCCCCACCAAGGAGGGAGCCCAATGTGGGGCTTGATCCCAGGACCCTGAGGATCATGACCTGAGCCAAAGACAGACGCCCAACTTACTGAGCCCTCCAGGTGCCCCTGCACCATCTTAGTTTATGGCTTGTCTAGGTGTTATATTGAGTACAGGCCTCACAGAAGGGCCTGGCAGGGTGGGGGAGAGAAAGCCCCTTGTGCCCAGCCTGTTGGTTCTGAAGGCAACCCAGAGTGGGCAGGGCTGGGCCCTCCACGAGGGAGAGAGTCCTGGGGCTCTGAGCCTGGCTCTCAGTATAGAGCAGAGTCTGAGCACATCTAGCCACATCCCGCTCACCACCCCTATTCCCGTTGTGTTCTTACCAGGCTCCTTGAATGGAGCATGACGGATGGTCTTTTCCATAACAATCTTGCACCTTCTACCACTGGCCTTTCTTTGGAAATGGCTTTCACTCTTGTCTAGAATTTCCTGTCTTCCATCCTGCATCTCTGAATTCTACACATTTCTCCAGTCAGCTCAGATTCCCACGCCCTACCCCTGACCCTCTCACATCAGTGCTCACTGGACCCATGGGTCTCTCAGGTGTGAATGCCAAAATACTTGCCTCACCTTGACCATCAACTTTTGAGGGACGGTGTCCAGATCCCTAATTCTCTGTGCTCCCTGGCAGCACCTGCTCAATCAGGGCAGATTAAGGTCCACAAAAATTCCTGTCTGTGACTCAGCATCCTCTCGAAAAAGAGGAGACGGGGTGAAGCTGATTTCGAGGGGAGGTAGACTCCAGAGAAGGAAGCCCAGAGTTGCGCAGGAAGGCAGGGTGGGCGAGAGAAGAAACCGAAAAATGTGCAAGTCATCAAGCAGCAGGGAGCCCTGCAAGCCATTAGATAATTAACCAAAGTGAAAACTCGGAAAGCCAGCTTGGGCCGCCATTGCAGGGGTGCAGGTGCTCTTGGAGTCTGATTGAATCAAGTGTTTTTATTAACTTCACATTTTACCTCTTACGTTCCCCCTGTTCTTTCTCATCCTGGACCCCTCGAGTTCCTTGACTCCCGGACTTGGTGATAGGCAGTGGCAGGAGCTGCCCTCCTGCTGGCCCCGCACCAACCACCGCCCCCGGCCCTGCTCCCCCCACCCCTCTCCTCTGGCCCCCCCTTAGCCCCGGCTCCTGTTCGGCTTTCTCTGTGCTCTGAATACCCACAGCCCCACCTTCTCCTCTCTTTGCTCCCCTTGGGGCTACAGAGCAGTCCGAAGGCAACTCCTGGAGCATGAAGTTTCCCCAACCAAACTGACCGTGTTTGGAACCCTCCAGACCCTGGCTCCTGGCCCAGGTAGTGAGGGTGTGTCGTGTGTGGGGGGCTGTCCTTTGGGTGGAGTGGGTAGGCCAGGCCAGTCTCTACATTGTCAACGTCGCCCTTGTTTCACAGGGTCTCAGTTTCTGCGTCAGGAGCCTGGGATGACAGACACCCGGTGTGTGGAGGGCAGAGAAATAAGCAGGGAAAGGTAGTGAGCGTTTCCTGCGCGCCAGGCTCTTTCGCATCTGTCTTTGGGTGTGGAGTTTCTCGCCACAGGGCTGCCGGGTAGGCACTGGCTGAAGAGGGAAGGAACGTGAACCAAAGAGATCAGAAGATGTGGGAGTTCGTAAACCTCCCCTGGTTCCTGTTTCTGCAAGTCTGCCCATCAGTAGTAAGCCTGAAATACCGTGGCCCCGCTCGCCGGCTGCCTTGGCTCAGCCCACCTCAGTTCTCCCTCATCCTTCTCTGCCACCAGAGTGACTCCCCCAGAAAACACCCACATGTGGACGTTCCTCTGCCGAAAACCCCTTGAAGCCTCTCTGTTGTCCAAGAACTGAAGTCCAGAGAAGGCCCGCCTTGCTGGAAACGTCTCCCCTATGACCTCATGAGCTCCTCTGCAGGCTTCCTCCGTGCATCTGTGAGCTGCAGATACTCGGGGTGAGGGCCCCCACCCCATACCTCTCTCTCCTCTGCCTGTGGACTCTTTCTTCTCCTCCAACGTTGAGCGCCACATCGGCTCCTGTGGAAGCCACCCCTCATTCCTTTAGGCAAAGACACCCCCCAGGACTCCCTGGAGCGGACCTCAGGCTGCCTGGTATGCACTGCCCACCCACCAGATGCCGCTCTGTGGCAGCAAGACCAAGTCTGGTTCAGCCACCGCGGTGTGAGCTTTCTGCCCTGGACCCTGCCCACGGATCCTTCCTCCGACCCTGGAAAACGCTGCCTCTTCTTTGGGGGATGTGGTTGCAGCCCAGGCTCCCTGGAAAGCAGGCTCTGAGAAGGATTTGTGCGCAGGACGTTTAGTGGGGAGGGCACTGGGGCCTTGGGGTGGGGGCGAGGGAGCAGGTGTGGGCAGGGGGAGAGGGCAAGCTGTCTGCAGGCCCATGACAGCCTTGGAGGACCCTATGGGTGCTCTGCAGCAAGTGTGGCCCAGTCAAAGGCCACCTGCCTTGGGCCGAGATGGGTCTTCCCAGTACCCGAGATTGACCGATTGGTCCTGGAGGTGGGCGGCTGGGAGAGGGCAGACCTCAAGCAAGGCAGCTCTCTGAGGCTGAGGCACGAGGGGCTGACAGTTGGCCACTCCCAGCAGCTGCAGAAACAAGTCCTTTCTTGAAGGGGGATTGGGATGGTACCTGACAGTGTCCATCACAGAGGGACCCTGGCACCCGCAGGGGCATGAACTACCTTTCCTCAGTTCCTCCATACTTTGTACAGGCTTGGATGAAAGCATCTACGGCATGGGGTGTGGGGCCTACCAGCCATCGCTAGGATAAAGAGTGTGAGGACACAGTGATAGGAATATCCCCAGCACCGAGCCAGGAAGAGGGTTGATAGGTGCATGCATAGTCTATCCAGGTGCCTTCAGCCCTGCTGTGTGTGCAGAGCACGTGCCCCCGTGAAGCCCCCGAGCTGTAGCATTCTACCCACGGACCCAGCTCCTTCCCCAGTCCTGCCCAGTGCCAGGTGGACCACTCTCCACTCAGCCCTTGGGGCACTCACATTTTGCCTGCCTATGTTTTAGCCTCCAACCCTGCAATTTCAAGGTTATCGTCCTTTCTGGTCCCCTCTGCTGGGTCTCAGATCCCAGGGAACCCCTCCTGGAGTCCAGGAATGATATCAAGAAAGGGATGGGGGGGTTGCTCTGGGCACTCGGGCCGGGTGGCACCAGACGACGGGGGGCTGGACTGGTCGCGAGGGGGTGGGAGGCTTGGCCTTCATCAGAGTTTCCCTCTGCAGGGAATACGCTGCAGACAGAGATGCATTGTTTGGGCTGGGGTTGGAAGGGGGTCAGATGTGAGGCAGAGGGTCCCTCGGCCTCTGCCAGGGGAGAGCTGAGGCTGGCGACCACGTGAAATGCATTTAGTCCTGAGAAGAGACAGCGAGAGCCATGGCAGTGTGGGTCGCTCAGGACAGGTGTCCAGAGAGGCACTGGTCCTTGTGGGGGAGGCTCTGGAAGCACTGGGTGGTGCCAGGCGTGCCCCAGGTCAGAAGGAGCCAGACTGAGTGCTCCTCACATCCCGGCAAAGCCCTGGGCGGGAGTCCCCAGACCAAGCCTCAGAGCCTCTCCAGCCTTCCTTTTCCTCTGCCTTCCCCGCCCACCTGGCTGTGCGAGCGTTAGTCATGCACTCGAGGGGTTCCTGTGTTCTGTGGCTGTGATGTCTGAGCCCCAGTCTGGGACCCATGGCCTGACAGAGACAAATATGATTTAATTAGGAGCCATGCTGAAATATCAGGAGCTGAAGCTGACGTATCCATGTGGTGTTAATTGAGGAAAAACATGAAGTCCTCCATTCTTTCCTGAGAGCCTTACAGGCATTGGGACGCCCCCAACCCCCGGTTCATTAAGCCCCCCAGGGACACAGATGGGCCGGGTGAGCTAAGAATTATGGCGTGGGGGGTGGTGGGGGGAAGAGTTCTTTTTTAGATCAAGTTTCTCTGATTTTCTGGGTAAGCTGGAGCCTGTGGACCCTTTTCCAAGCAATGTTTTCAAAGCCTAAGATAAAAAACCAAGGATTACCAAGCAAACCAAGGACATTGACCTAGCNCATTCTTTCCTGAGAGCCTTACAGGCATTGGGACGCCCCCAACCCCCGGTTCATTAAGCCCCCCAGGGACACGGATGGGCCGGGTGAGCTAAGAATTATGGCGTGGGGGGTGGTGGGGGGAGAGTTCTTTTTTAGATCAAGTTTCTCTGATTTTCTGGGTAAGCTGGAGCCTGTGGACCCTTTTCCAAGTAACGTTTTCAAAGCCTAAGATAAAAAACCAAGGATTACCAAGCAAACCAAGGACATTGACCTAGCTGGAAAACCCGTGCTGGAGCGGGCTGTGTGAGGCAGGGAGATCCGGCAGCAGGCCCCGGCGGCGCCATTTTGAAGACGTGAGGGTGTGGACGGTGCTCGGCGGTAAATGTTAAGCACCCTCGGGTGGGATGTTGCTGCGGCCCACAGAGTCCCGGGCGCTGGCTGCGGTGCTTGGGGTTAGACTTCAGGCAGAGGTCGGGGAGGAGGACGCGTGCTTCTGCCCGGGTGCCGAGCCCAGGCTAAGAGCCCTGCCTAGTCCCTCGTGCACTTGTTACTAGCTGGGGACCGAACAGGTGTAAGTCGCCTTTCAGAGCCTTTGTTCTCACCCGTAATGTGGGGATGACAGCACTGACAAACTCAGATTTATGTGAAGTCCAAATGAGATGCTGTGTGAGGAGACACAGCTTCTGGATCAAGTCAGAAACCTGGCGGTCACCCTGGGTGCCCCCCGGGCTCCCCCTGCCTCCCACAGCCCCCCAAGTCCTGTTACTTCCACGTGGGCACTGTCTCCACAAACTCCCTTTCCATTCGCACTGCAGCAACTCCGTGCAGCCCTGGGCTGCCAGCCTGCAGGCCGCCCCCTTCAAATCCAGAACTCTCCGTGTGGCCATAGTGGGATGGGTACCCACTTCAGACCTTCCAGGGCTCCCAGGAGGTTTCAGGGTTTGGGCCCAGATGCCACGAGAAGATTCTCTGCCCTCTGACCTCCACCCGCCTCTGTGCCTCCTGTGGGCTACACCTGCCTGTCCCGTTGGGTCCAACGGCACCGTGCCCCCTCACCTCCAGGACCTCCGCTCGCTGCTCCCTGGCTCAGCCCAGAGCCTTCCTCCCTTCTCCTTGTTACCCCTCCTCCGGCTTCGTCTCAGGGGTTGGCTCCTCTGGGGAAGCCCTCCCTGACCCCCAGCCCGGGTAGTCATCCTGCCGAGGCCTCTTGCGGCATCTGTGGGTATTTCTGTCACGGTCGCCGCCATACCGTGTGCCTTCGTCTGCTCGGCCTCCTACTGCAAGGTAGGGGTGGGTGCTGAATGCTGCAAACCGCGTTTCCCAGGTTCCTTGCCAGTAATGGCTTCTGGTGAGGTTCCATCGACAGAAGCAATGGCAGGAGGTTGGGAGCAGTGGGGGGAGCAGTGGGGGTATTTCTTAGCTTCTTTGGGCCGGGTCCGCAGTTCCTCCGCGGCCTCAGCCCCCACTGGCTGGCTCTGGTTCCTGGCTGTTGCTAACTGGATGCCTTGCTGTCTTCTGTGGGTCTCTGCTTCCCTGACCGGCGCTGACTGACCTGGAACGTTCACTTCTCTTGCCCGCTCCAGACCGTGTATCCCTCACCTCGGAATCCTCAGCACCAGCAAGCAGATGCTGTGTCCGTGGGGTGCCCCGGGCTCCTCTCTGCCCCACAAGCACCCCACGCCCATTCCTGCCTTTGTGGTTTCATCTCAGTATTTTATGCTCTCTGTTCCTCTCTCTTTCCCAGGCCCGTCCAAAGTCTGCCCTTCAAGGCCCCTCTCAAATGCACGAAGTCCATCTGGAAGCTCAAGCCTGCCTTGTAGTTCTGGTGAACTTCAGCAGCGAGGAACACACAGTTTGCTTTTGTTTCAAGGCGGGTTCATCCGTTTGCCCAGAGATTGTAACTCTAAACAGCAAGAATAGCATGAGAAGAAAGATAATAATAGCTAAATGAGGCCCAGAGAGGTTACATAACTTGCTTAAAGTCACACAGCTACAAAGTGGCAGAGCTGAGGCCGAGTTGGAGCTGCCTGGTTCTGGAGACAGGGCCATATCTGCACTGCTGTCTCCCTGGGCCTCTACCCCATGGCGCCCTTAGCAAATACCACCCTCCAGACTGTTCAGGTTGGGGAGCTGGCATGAGGGACATCGAAGGGGTCTTAAAAGGTAGGCAGAGGGGCTTGTTACTGATCAAGTCTCAGTTTCTCACGCCGAGGTACGTGGGCACCAGGCCCCTGAGTTCAGACCCATACTCCCTTTATTCTTTTCTTTTCCTTCTTGCCGTTAGTCCGGCACCCCCAAGGCCTTGCTTCGTATCTTGTTCTCAATTCAGAAGCCCCTCCAGCCGCTTCCAACAACTTGCTGCTCCATGTGAAACCTCATCCAGGTAATTTTCCACTTCACACCACAAAGAATAATAGCCAGGGGGTTCCTTTTATAGGAAAAACTCAACGCTGAGCAGCCTCCACTCCTGGGCAGACAGCAGAAGTCTGCAGGGCAGCCGTGCCCGCGGGGCTGGAAAACATTACCTCTGCATATAGATTTCCACCCATGCCTCGCTACTGCTCGCCGTGCTGTCTCGAGATTTCCTGGCCATCTGAATCCACTTCTGTCTCTTTAATCACAGGTCGCTGCGAGTCTTTGGGCCCTCCTGCCTGGCCTTTCCAGGAACTTGGCGTGTGGTGTTCTTGAGGCCTGCCTACCGGCTTGGAGAGATTTAACTCACACCTGCCTGCACGCGGCCTTCCACTTATTCCTCACTGGTGAGCAAGGGTGGAAGCGACGTCCCTGAGTGCCTACTATGTGTCACGCACGATGCTCAGTGCTTTCAGATCATAAGTTAAAATTGTCACGATCTCTCTAACAGGTTGGTTTGTCAGAAGTCGATGCAGAAATGGAGTTTGGGGCACGAGTTGTTTATTAGGGGTGAACACCTTGGGAAGGGGTGGGGGAGGAGGCAGGATGTGCGGGGGAAGATGTTGAGCTATGAGTTAGGAGAGTATAGTGATGTGTAACATTTGTTGCTGGAGTGACTCATCGACGTGTGTCCTGTGCACCTAGGGAGAGAAAATGTGTTTTGATAAGCAGATAACAACGTCTGGACCCCAAATGTCTGGCACGGAGCTTCTCGATTCTGGAGGCTGGTACGGTCACGGAGGAGGAGGGACTCCATGGATCTTTGAAAACGTGCTTGGAATTTGTCTAAATGGAGGAGAGGAAAAGGTGTTCTTGGGAGCAGGTATCGCGGGATATAGGAGATGGAAGTCGGAGTCGACAGGGCCTGTGTAGAGAAAGTGAGCCAACTGGCCAGGTTTGAGGGGAACAGAAGGAGCCAAGTAAATGAAATGGAAATGGGGAATATGAAATTCAACTTCGTTCTCTTCCATTCCACAGGCTTCCCTTGAGTGCCTACGATGTACCAAAGCCAACTGTCAGGCCAGACAGGCCCAGAGGGAACAGGAGGGCTCTCCCCCTCACCTGGATGACAAGGCCTCAAGCATCAGCCTGTCTTCTGTGTTTTGCAACTGGAGCCAGGAGGCCAAGCCAGTGGTAGGCCTGCTCTGCCCACGGGGCCCTTGCAGGAAGGGTGATGAGGTCAGCCCTGCCTGAGGGTAACCTCCTCGCCCTGGGGTTGGGCCAGACAGCCGAACCTTCTTCTCCTTTGGGTGAGGGGCCCTGGCAGGAGATGAGGGAGGAGGCCTGCTCTATGCTTTTTATCTGCTGGGGGAGGTTGAAGGGATACTCCTGCCCTTTGGGGTCCCCAGGCGGATGACAGTGAGGCTGAAACCAGCCCTCCCTCCTGTGAGGTGCCCTCAGGGGTGAGGCCTGGCTGGGAGGGGGGCAGCCAAGGTGGGGTCAGGAGGTGGGAGAGTGGGTACTGTGGAAAATGCCCTCTCCCATGGCTTCTGAGTGGTGGAATTTCGTTCACCTGTAAAACAACAACAACAAAAACCCCCAAAATAGACAAAAAGCAAACAACATCTTGATTCAACTGAAGGGCTGCAGCGTTTTTTTTTTGCCCAGTGAGGACACCAGGAGGAAAACCAGTGTTATGAATTGAATTGTGTCTCCTACAAAAATATGTTGAAGTCTTATTCCCTGGTACCTGTGAATTTGACCTTATTTGGAAATAGGGTTGTTGCAGGTCCAATTGGTTAAGATGAGGTCAGGCTGGAGTTGAATGGGCCCCTAATCCGATATGACTGGTGCTCTTATAAAAAGACGAGATTTGGACCCAGAGGAAAGGCAAAGGTGAAGACATGGGGGGAAGGACATGTGAAGGCAGGGGCAGAGATGCAGCTTTAAGCCAAGGAGGTCCAAGGATTGCTAGCCCCCACCGGAAGCTGGGAAGAGGCAAGGAAGGGTTCTACCTTGAGTCTCAGAGGGAGTGGGGCCTTGAGGGCACCTTGATTTTGGACCCTGAGCCTCCAGAACTGCGAGATGATCAGTTTCTGTGGTTTTAAGCCACGCAGTTTGTGGTCCTTCATTATGGCAGCCCCAGGAAACAAACAGACCCGCCATCTAATATCACCCATGCTTAGGATATTCTAACTCTCAGGGTGGAACTGACAATTTCAGGATACCCTCTGAGTTGAATGCATTTAGCTTCATGCAAAATCTACCCTGAGGATATAGTTCTCTCCTTTTATCTTGGACCAGTGATGGACTTAGGCTGGCCCCCATCCTGGACTGGTGCTTGTGGGCTGTGCTGTGTGGAGAAAATGGGTGCTGTGTGGAGGACTGGCAGCCACCGTGGCCCCGGGGAGGGGTGTCCTCACCCCTCCTCTGGCCTGTCCTTGGGGTTGGTCCCTCCTGCCTCTGAGGATGGGCGATCTGCCCTTAGGGATGGCTCTCCGGAGGCTCAGGTGTCCCTAAACTCTTCCTTCGTTACTTAATGGCTTGGAAAATGCACATTCAAAGCTATGGGATGTCCCCAGACCTGGGAGGGGAAACTGGATGTACTGAGAGCAGCACGAATAATGCTTGTCTTCATAAGATACTCAGAGGACACAGTGAATATATAGGCTGCGACGATGACCACCCTATCTTCCAGGGCCCAAGGAAGGTTACCATTTTGGCTCTGTGATTGGGTGCTAAAGTGTGTGCGCCCAAGAAGCATTCAAACTGGTGGCCCACAAGTGCCTCTGGGTTGATGTCACCGTTGCCTCTTATACGTGGTGTATCCTCTGAGTCTATTTTCCAAAGAGTATTCCGTGGGGGCTGTTCTTCTAGAAACTAAGATTCTGAATTTCTCTACTCAGTACCTAGCAGAAAGCCTTGCACAACTTATTACTTAATCTGGCCTGCAGATGCTAGTGATCAGGTGATGTCAATGATAGTGACGATGGTAAAGATGAGGATAATGGTCATGGTTCTGGTGGTGACACTTGTGTTAAGGACATTGGTAATGAGGGTGGGTAGTTCGGTGTAACTTTAATCATACCCTAAGGAGAAGGAACTCCCAACTCAGACCTTCTATATGTTGATGACACTATTAGGCTTTATGCAGTTAATGACCCAGGTTAGGAGCAAGGAGATAGTACCCCAGAAGACCCGGAATGTGCAACCGAGGAAGGTCAACAGGCCCAGAGCTAATAAAACAATTAGCAACATGGGAAGCCCATGAGGGTGTACACCTTTGTTTCCTGGAGCCTCTATCGACATGAACGTAATAAAAAGAATATGATTTCTGTGACCACAGGATTCTTAGTATGGTGAGTGGGTGGGGAAACCTGTGAAGGCTTGTGAACCCACTAAGCAATGATGCTGGAAAGTGTGTTTGCTTCTTCTAGGCTTTGTCTCTTTGGGATGGCCCATTTGCAGCTCAGTCCTGCTGGAGACTATAAGATGACTTATGAGCCCCCAAAGGGGCTGAGGGAATCAGGAAAGCAGCAGTGAAGTGGCTGCTGGAGGTTTTGACCGTGGCAGTGGTTTATTGACAATAGGCATGGTGGGTGGAGGTAGGAATGATAATGGTGGTGGTAAGGTCATGGTGAAGGTAAGGATCATGCTGGTGGTGATGAGAGTGGTAATGGGCATGACAGAGGCCATGATGGTAGGGCTGATGTAGACGATGGAGGCAGTGATGGGGACACCCCGAGTTGTGATATTGGCGAGTGTTGGGGGACTCATGGTGAGCACTGTGCACCAGTAAGAGTCTAAGTAACTCTGTGTCCTCCTGCCTCCTTTCTTTACGGGTAGGTCAGACTTTGTGAGATGCCACCCAGCCTGATAAGAACAAGATCTTGCTTCAGGAGGTATTTAGTTGTCCTCTGTGTAGAGAAGTGGCCCTTCACTTCATCCATAAATCAGCCTCATAAACTTTCCACTTTGCAATTTGCAGGTTGTCAACCCCGCAAACCACTCCTGCCTGGAATATGGAGCTTGAACAAATAAATCACACTTATGATTCACGTCAGCAGCAATGTCATCATTGCATAGAGGTCCAGACCTGGGCTGACCTACCCAGGGGACGCGGGCGGCCCCCCTCAATATTGTTCAAGCCAAGCACACCATGATTCAACACTGAATTTCTAGACAGAGGCCCTTATATCAAAGTGACATTTAATAGCACACTTCTCCCTCATCGGAGTGGGGCCTCACTGGGGGTGGTAGACATATAGCTTCCCTGGGAGAAGGGGGAATGACTCAGAGGCAGGCTCATGACCTTTCCCTATGAGAAGGCCACTGTCGGGTCCCCAGCCTATAACTCACTCGGCCCGGCCACTAATGTGGTGTTACTCTATGTAACCAGAGCACAGCTCTGCTCCCCACTTCCTGCACATGCCTGTTCCACCTGATTTTAAGGAGGAAATACAGCTCTGCCTGGGCCTGCGTTGGGGCGGCCCCCACCTTAAAGGTGGTGAGATGGGTCCTGGCTGTTTTGCATCCACATAGCACATTCTGGCAAGGGCTGCCCATTGACTTACCTCAGGCTTGCTATTTGTGGGTCCTTGCTGTTCCTTGAGGGGAGCACTTGGTCAAGGCCTCGCCCACCTCTGGGTGGATAGAGGTCTCACAGCTGTCCACGATTTTCCTGGCACGTGTCCGAAGTCATGGCAACTGTTCAATGAAAGCCATTTCCCCTTGTTTCTTCACATCGTTATGCAATGGGGCAATGGGGTTGCCCTTTTAGCTCTTTTCTGGAAGGAATTATTGGTTTTATTTCATTTCATTTATTTATTTTTGTTTCTTTTCTTTTTTTCCTCTAGTAATGAAATAACATTTCAACAACCTCTGGAAAAAATCTGAGCTGCATAGCAGAGTGTTAAAGCAGGCTGAACATCTCATTTGTAGAGATATCAGGTATTTTCCTATGGTCTTAAATGGTTGGAATTCCAATTAGCTGGGGTGTGGGGGGTGGGGAAGAAGGCTCCTGTTTCAGCATTCTAGAAACGAAGGCCTTGGCAGGGGTGGGGGGGAATGTCTGTGGTTTAGTAAATTAAAAGTTCTAGAACACATTGGAATTAGATATTTTTGGTTTGGAATATAAATGTATAATATATGGAGAATATGTTTTTGGGTCATTTTAGGTGTAATTTCGGAGGGCAGAGCTTGTGTTTATTTTGTGACTGCAGCACTAAAGGGATGCTCACTATGGTTTTAATGATGCCACGAGGAACCGGTGACTCACAAAATACACTACCATTCTGAGTGATTAGATTTCAATTTGGCTTTTGCTTGGAAATATTTTAAAACATAGTGTACTGAGAGATGAAACTATGACGAGATAATTTTTAAAAGATTTTATTTATTTATTAGAGAGAGAGAGAGAGTGAGCAAGTGGGAGGAGGGAGAGGGACAAGCAGACTCCAAGCTGAGCAAGGACACAGGGCTTGATCCCATGACCCCAAGATCATGACCTGAGCCAAAATTGAGAGCTGGATGCTCAACTGACTGAGCCACCCAGGTGCCCTTGACAAAATTATTTTTTAAAGTTTCGGTTGTAGGGACACTGTGGTTGACTCTCCAGCATCCATTACACCCCAGATGGTTAAGTAGCCTAAGTCAGTCATGCTAATCTCATGCCACTTGCCAGGGATTGGCTCAGCCCCAGGCAGGTGTGAGCCAATTTGGGCCAATGAGATTCAATGGGTGGGGGCTTGCTCAGGGCTTCTGGGAAAGAGCAGCCAGTTCTCCCCTCACCTTTCTGGTCATGAACAAGGCAGAATGTGGCTCCAAGTGCTGTTGGCAGCCATTGTGAGACCATGGGGGGAAACAGTATTAGGATGAAGCCAGCACAGCTGCTGACAGAGCAGAAAAGTACAAAGAATGTGGGTTCTGTTGCTGACTCCTGCCTCGTCTCTGGACTTCCTGTTCTGTGAAACAATAGAAGCCATGATTGTTCAAGCAAGGCTGGGAGAGAATTTCCATTACCTGAAGGGGAAAACACTCGTCCACGGTTCCTGTTCTTCAGAGTTCTCAAATGTTGACTGAAGAGGTGAAAAGCCCAAAGTAGGAAGTGTAACATTGTAAAGGAAGATACTCTATGGAAGGAGTTGGGTAAGCCTTCCTGTAAAGGGCCAGATACAACATACCCTGGTCTTTGCGGGCCGTATGGTGCCTACCCTGGCTACTCAAGTCTGCCATTGTAGCATAAAAGCAGCATAAGCAATAAGGATATGAATGAGCATGTCCTTGTTACAATAAAACTTTATTTAAAAGAACAGATGGCAGTCCAGCTTGCTGGCCACTGCTTTGGAGGCTTATAGAAAGGAGACATCTGTAGGGACTGGGATCATGGGAGGATTCCTGGAGGAAGTGGGTGCTGGATAGATAGAGAGGACATGGGTCAGCCATATTTCTGCATGTGTACCACGCAGAAGACCACGCCTTCTCCTGTCTGATGTGATTGTGGAAAAGGAAAGCCAGAGTGCATATCAAAGGCACACCTGACAGTATCCTTGGAGATCAACCCAATTCTGCAGTGCCCACTCCCCAGTCCTTAGTGATCAGTCATGAAAAGATGAAATATAAGAGGGCCACATACAGAAAGACTCCCTGCCCAGGTCTGTCTCCTGCCTGGAGAGCCCACAGTAGGTCTAGGCATAGAGAAGCACATAGCAAAGAGCTTGAGGGGTATAGATGCATCAGAAGGCTCCTGGGACTCATCTCCAAGGGAGCAGCGTCTTGGAGAGCCTGGGCCATGATGGCCGGCTGAGAGCACTGTGTGCTGAGGTGATCCTGAGCATGGGTAGGAGCGGTGACCAGCATGGGCACAGGGAGCAGGGAGGAAGAGAGGCCCAGGGAGAGAGGGAGGTGCTGGTTCTTTAGGACTGAGTGCTAGGCCATCCAGAGAGCCTGGTCCACACTCTAGGGGCTACAGGGAGCGGGTAGCTCATGGAGAGGGAAAGGGTGAGGTGAGGAGGCTGGAGTTTGCAGGGGAAGGAGAACCCTTCTGAAATGTAGGGACTGGGGAGAGCCCACATGCTCCCCACCCTCCAAGGCTACAATTTAGAGACTTAAAAATACTCCCGCCATGTTTTCTCACTTTGATGTGTGAACACGAGGCGATCTAGTTGGAGAGAGGAAAACAGAAACCAATCTGTTGAGTAACATCCTTTTGAAAAGAAATAAGGGACTTCCAAAAAAGAACTGCAGCAACTTGTGGAAGCTTTTAAAGAGTGTTTTCTTTCCTTATTTATTTTTATTTTTAAAGTAAGCCCCACACCCAACACGGGGCTTGAACTCACGACCCTGGGATCAAGAGTTGGATGCTCTACGGACAGAGCCAGGCAGGTGCCCCTTTTCTTTTCTTATTTTCCAAAGCCCAAGCAAGGGTTTTGGTGAAATCAGTGTTGTTGTCTCAGGCCCCAGAACAGATGAGTGTATGCGCGGCTTCAGCTGGTGGCCCAGGGAGACAAAGGAAACCCCCAAATAGCCTTCTAATCATGGTTCCCACACACTGTCGATGGCTGGTTGGCGCCCGCTCCCCTTCACTTGCTAATCACAACTCTGGCGCTGGCACCTGCCCACCTGTCCCACTGACCGTCCTTCCCGACAGGTGCTGTGTTTGCTCCCCAGCTCCACTCCCCTGAACCCCACACCTGCTCCACTATCCCGCCCGCCCCCCCCCACGGGCTTTGCCTCGGCTGGGCTTTCAGGTCAAACCTTGCGTATGGTTTTTCTTTGTTTCTTTCTCCCTTTGTCTTTGTTTGCTTTTAGGAGGAGACAGCAGTTTTTACGACCCCCTTTCTGCCCCCGCCCCCCCCCCAGCTGTTTTCTTCAGGGTTGGCAGTTGTTTTCTGCTCCGCTTCAGCTGTCCTCGGCCTCTCAATTACCTTCGTTCTGCTGGGCTCTCTGTGACCTGCTCCCAACAGGGACAGCTGCTTCTTCCAGCTTGACTCGGGCCCTCAGAGACGTGTGGCTGCCCATTCTCTCGGGGAGGGTTTTTCATTTGTTGTGTGTTATTTCTCCTCTTTTCTATTTGTGTTTCTCTATGCAGGATATCGGGTGTTTATAAACTTCTCCAGAGAGCTTGCTTTTGAGATGAGAGGGTTGTTTCTGCATTTCTGGAGCTGCATGCTGAGATTAGACTGTCTTGAAATGCCTGCTCCCATGAGCAGTAGGGCTGCATTTCCTCTCCTTCCTCGCTCTGATGGGTCGCCCTCCTCATGGGTCTGCTTCTGGAACAGAAAGCAAGTTCAACAACTTCTTCATCTGAGCAACACCTTCCTCCCTCAAACCTCCTCCTCTTTTTTAAAAAAGATATTTAAAAAATTTTAAGTAATCTCTACATCCAACGTGGGGCTCGAAGCCACAACTCTGAGATCGAGAGTCATATGTTCTACCAACTAAGCTAGCCAGGTGCCCCCAAACTTCCTTCTTTAAACTTAATAAAGGGATACCACAAAAGATCAGAACATGGAAGAAATAAAAATTCTCAGCTCTGTCATAAACAATTCTTCACCAAGTTATTAAAATATTGCAGTTGTGTGATACAGATTAAAAACATGTATCGCTCTTAAAACTGATTACTAACCCTCTAAATCTTTGCTTTCACAATGTGGTTCCTGGACCAGCAGCATCAGTGTCTCCTGGGAGCTGGTTAGAAATGAGGATTCCAGCCTCACTCCAGACCTACTGAACCAGAGTCTGCATTTAAAAAAAAAAAAAGATTATTTATTTATTTGAGAGAGAGAGAACATTCAAGTGGGGCGAGGGGCAGAGGGAGGGAGAGAGAGAGAATCTCAAGCAGACTCCCCACAGAGCATGGATGGAGCCTGACTTGGGGCTCAATCTCAGGATCCTGAGACCATGAAATCAAGAGTCCATTGCCCAGCCCACTGAACCACCCAGTCACCACTCAGAATCTGCATTTTAAAAAGATCCCCAGGTGACTCCTGTGCACATTAGCATTCAAAAAGTCCTGCTTTAATAACCTTTAAAAACATTAAATGGTCCATTATACAGAACAAAAATCAACCAATCACTTAACAATCACATGATACAGCATGAAGAGTGTGGTGAGAATATCTCCTTTTAGCCTCTGCTTAAAGAGAAGCCACTGAGTTGACCTGGCCCCATGTTTTTTTTTTTTTTCCCTTGACTTTATTTTTTTTAATTTTGTAATTTTTTTTTCATTATGTTCAGTTAGCCACCGTATAGTACATCATTAGTTTTTGATATAGTGTTAATGATTCATTAATTACATATAACAACCAGTGCTCATCACAACACGTGCCTCCTTAATACCCATCACCCTGTTAACCTACCCCCGCCCCATCCAAACCTTCATTTTGTTTCCTGGGGTCCATAGTCTCTCCTGGTTGGTCTCCCTCTCTGATTTCTCCCCCTTTCAGGTTTCCCTCCCTTCCCCATGGGCCTCCGTGCTACTGCTTACGTGCCTCAGTTTCAATGTGCCGAACGGGATGACAAGAAGACCCGCCCACCCTCTGCACCTATCAGGGTCGGTGTAAGGAGTTTTTGGGTAAAGACTAAGCGAAACAAATGGGTCAATGCACTTTGTAAAGCACCATAAAAATGTTAGCTGTTACACTGCACACACTGCCTCATTTTAATTGTGGGGCATCTTAGCTCTTCCTTTGACAAAGTCTGCCTAATGCAGGTATGGATCGAGAGGAGTCACCACCGGTCATCATGCACCAGGACGGGACGTGTCAGAACACCTCATCCGTAGATGGGGAACCACAGTAACTCCTGCTGTAGGGGACACCTGCCAGTGTTTTGCTTTTGACCACATCTGAGAGTCCTTCCTATAACTGGGGAATTTCCTCCCATCTGGACCTTGGTGGGAAGTAGGACTGTTTCAAAGTAAGAAAGCCTAAATTCAGGTAGACTTTTGGTTCTCCCTGCTGGGCTGCCAGCCTTCACCTCTACCTGCTGGCCCAGGACCCTGGCACGCACTGGCTCAGGCTCAACTAAGTTCATCCTTCCCTCTAGAAGTTTGACTCTGGGACACATGATGCAGAGACACAGGGATGAGGGACGGTGGTATCCATTCAGCAATGACATTAGCTGGTCATGATTGAACCCAGGTCCTGGCTTCCCTTGGCCCATTTTCTGAATATTCCCTGTAATTCTCTGAGATACCCGATATCCACTTGGTAAACTGTTTTTCTTTTCTTTTTCTTTTTTTTAATAATAATATTTTTTTATTATATTATGTTAGTCACCATACAGTACATCCCTGGTTTTTGATGTAAAGTTCCATGATTCATTAGTTGGTAAACTGTTTTTCTGATGAAATCAGCCTAGTTGGTTTCTGTCACTGGCCACCTAGAAGCCTGAGTGATAACTCCACCTATCTTCCTGGCTGGCTGAGAAATAAGGAGAAAATACATAGTAGACGGACGGCACTTAGAAATGCCCCGTTAGTGGCAGCAAGAACAGACAGTGCCTCTACTTTTGTTTCAACTTGATAGAGCCCCATTCTTTGATCATTGAATTATAAGCTGTGGCTCCTACTAATTCATGGGCAGCTGGTCATCTTTACCTTCCCATGAAAAGAGCCCTGTTCCCTGAATGCTCTCCTTCTGCTCTGGGTCAAAGGCTAACCACATGCCCTGGTCCTCTAAGGTCAGAGCTAAGATCCAGCTCATTCTTCTTATCAGCAAAACCAAGGGGGACAGGTTCTCAGACTTCACCCAAGACTTCATCCAGTTTGCCCATCGGCCATCTACCCCAAAGCCATTTAGGACTATCTGTCAATTTCTTTCTTGATCTATCAAGAGGTAGGTTACCAGATTCCCTCTATTATCCCTCCAAACTGAATGTAAAACAAACAAAATTCATCAAAGCCACAGTTTCTTGCTTATGGTCAAAGCTAACATGAGGGGTCCCCTAGGAACCTAGTAGGATGAGTTATGTGATTACCATTACTTCTGGTTAGCTCATGTCAAAGTCTGTCACGAACAGCCTTATTTCCCCTGTTCCATTTATTTCCATCCAGGGCCATGTGCTGGTGATTACCAATCTTTGGGGAGTTGAAATACCTTGTCATTATTTCTTTGATTCCAAGGCATGCCTCCCTCCAGTAAAAAAGGAAAGAAAGATCACAGTGTATCATTTATTTATTTTTAAAAGGAAGCAAATGAAAATTAACTTTGCATTGAAATCTTCTGCGATGTCAGATTGTCTTCTTGAAAGGAGGACATCTTGACATTGAGAAGCACTGCTTTAGAAACTCCGAATTCTGTGAGCGAAACCGCTGCTTAGGTTCATCTTTTGTTTCTTCTTCATAAATTTGCAGTTTTGTGCAAAACGTTCATTTAATCTCTGACTTTCTCTTCCTCAGCCCAATCTGTGCCTTGCCGAAGATGAGGATAGAAAGCTGCGATTTTCTGGCACCCTGGCACCTGCTTGCTTTCATTTGCCTTTCCTTTTTTTTTTTTTTAAATGCTGTGTCCCCTGGGGTGCCTGGATGGCTCAGTTGGTTAAGAGGCCGACTCTTGGTTTTGGCTCAGGTCGTGATCTCAGGGACCTGAGATGGAGTCCCGTGGCAGGCTCCACGCTCAGCGGGGAGTCTGCTTGTCTCTCTCCCTCCACTCTTCCCCCACCGCTCTCTCTCATAAAAAGTCTTAAAAAAAATCCTGTGTCCCCAACTTTCCTTTGCAAAATGGAAAAATGTCAACCTAACACCTTCTGCTCCCTTTCTTTCTTTTCCCTCTTTTTAAAAAAATTTAGTTGTGGGGCGCCTGGGTGGCACAGTGGTTAAGCATCTGCCTTCGGCTCAGGGAGTGATCCCGGCGTTATGGGATCGAGCCCCACATCAGGCTCCTCTGCTATGAGCCTGCTTCTTCCTCTCCCACTCCCCCTGTCTGTGTTCCCTCTCTCATTGGCTGTCTCTATCTCTGTTGAATAAATAAATAAAATCTTTAAAAAAAAATTTAGTTGTAAGAAAAAACCCCACTGAGCAAACTGTGCCCCAGAGAAACTCCCAAGCATGTGCCCTGGGAAACCCATACCAGGCGGTACTGTTAGTAATCACAAGACTGGAAAGGCCCATGTTCCTCGATAGAAAAATGGACAAAACATTGAACAATACCATTCACACAATGGAGGGTTACACAAGCATGAAAATAAATGAAAACAACAGTTACCTGCAACAGCATGGAAAAATCGTAGAGACATGGCAGTGAATGAGGAAAGCAGGTGCAGAGGACTGAAAGGGGCATTTGCCACTCCTGGGCTGAAGCATTTCATTGCTGTGGAGGTGATTTGGAGGTGGTCTCATATCTGGATGGTGGTACCCCCAAATGTCAAAGCATCCTGGACTGGGGTTGCCACATCTGCTGTCCTGGAGAGCCAGTGAGACCTGCAGTAGGTTTTGTTTGAGCAGGAAGCAAACCTCTGAGGATGTACTAAGCAGCTGAGATTTTAGACTGCTTTGTTACTGCAGCGTGACTTAGCCGGCACTGGCGTGTGCAGACGCACACGAAAGCCGTGTGATAGGTGAGGAGGATAATAATCAACACACAGTTCAGGATGTGGCTGCTTCTGGAGGAAGCAAATGGGTTGGGAACAGGATAGAGCACACAGGGAGATGCACGTGTGAAGGTGATGTTCTGGTGTGTAAGTTGGGTGACAGGTTCACGGGTGTGCATTTTATAATTAGGCTTTATACATGGACGGCACTGGAGGAGATAATGCTGAGTGAAATAAGTCAAGCAGAGAAAGACAATTATCATATGATTTCTCTCATCTATGGAACATAAGAACTAGGATGATTGGTAGGAGAAGAACAGGATAAAGAAAGGGGGGTAATCAGAAGGGGGAAGGAAGCATGAGAGACTATGGACTCTGAGACACAAACTGAGGGCTTCAGAGGGGAGGGGGGGTGGGGGAATGGGATAGACCGGTGATGGGTAGTAAGGAGGGCACGTATTGCATGGTGCACTGGGTGTTACACTCAACTAATGAATCATTGAACTTTACATCAGAAACCAGGGATGTACTGTATGGTGACTAACATAATAAAAAATTATTAAAAAAAAAGAACTAGAGATTAGATGATAAAAAAAATCAGGCTTTATAATTTATACATGTTCATGCAGATGTCAAATATGACATAGTAGAAAAGTTTAAAACACTCATCAACAGTTTAGAAACTCAGCAGCATTAAAGGTAGAATCAGTGTGGTGGGTAAACAGGTGGTTACCCTGAAATTCTCTCAATTAGCTGTAGTGTTTGAAAATTCTCATAATAAAATGTTGGATAAAAATCCTGAATGGCCAACAGTTACATTAAGAAATTTTACAAAAAGCTACCCCAACACAACAACTGCTTTGATTTTTTTTTCATTTATCTCTGCATAGAGTTTCCATAGATGTGGTTGTAGTCTATGTAGTTTTTTACAGCTTGCTCTTTCATTTACTAGCTTATTATCAACATTTCTCCAGAATTCATGTGTTTTGGAGAGTATGTGTATGTCTGGGGAATTCCTTCTAGCCCATGCAAATGCGGGTATCCCTTTCAGATCCCAATCACACTCCAAAAGCCAAAGATAGTTTTTTTTTTTTTAAAGATTTTATTTATTTGACAGAGATAGAGACAGCCAGTGAGAGAGGGAACACAAGCAGGGGGAGTGGGAGAGGAAGAAGCAGGCTCATAGTGGAGGAGCCTGATGTGGGGCTTGATCCCATAACGCCGGGATCACGCCCTGAGCCGAAGGCAGACGCTTAACTGCTGTGCCACCCAGGCGCCCCCCAAAGATAGTTTTTAACTCAGTGGTAAGAATAATTAGAGCTCAAACACACAGTACTTCATCTAAAGTTTCCTTAGGAGATGCCGTGTCTATCTGCCAACTGTTATTTTCTCAAGGTAAAGGGAAAGTGTTTGACATGGAGACACAGGACTAGTAATAGCATTTCCCCAGTTCGTTTTGCATGCCTGCTATGTGTTAGGCGCTGGCTGGGGGAATCTGTTACCTTTCCTTCTGGACTCCTCTCTTTTAACCTCTGCTATTTCTGCCCCACGACCATCTCAAAAACAGCCCTGAATTAAAGTCTCTGTGGGTATAAACTTACAACCTGCTTTAAAAAAACAAACCCACATATGTTTGGAGGCATACCTCTTTTATTTTTTTCCTGCTTATAAAAGTTATTCATGTTCATGGTAGGTCATCTAGAAAATACATTGACATAAAACCCACCCATCTTTCCACCCCCCAGCACTAGATTGCTTCCGCTGTTTTAGTTTTTTCAAGAAATGTACGTTTTAACGGTCTTTCCTCCTGAAGGCGAAGTGTTAAACTACAACTACTCTACTCGTTCAGTTTCTAGAGTGCGCCTGCACAGCCATAACCCAGATGAAATTAACACCAGTGCCGTATGGTCCACCACTTTTTATCCACGCGGTAGCTGTAACAAGAAGTCTTCCCCATCATCAAGATATGATTTAATATGTCGTCAAGTATATAAAAGGCTCCTCCACTCAGAATAGCAAACAGCTGTTCACCATCTCCAGTGAGCCTGGAGCCAGAGGAAGGAGACTGAGTGGCTGGGGCTCTGGGCAACTTCTGGCCCAGCGTGGGGAAGGCAGAAGTTAGTTCCCGGAGGGTCGGGGCTGAAACCTATTTGTTCCCTGTGTCACCTGAAGTGCCCAGCTACCGGGGACTTGGATATTTGGGTTTGAATCTATAGGACAGTTACTTGCTCTCCTTGTGTCGCTGTCTCTCTCCGACTTTTCAGGACAGCATGGTTGGTGGTTTATTGTGGGAGGGCCGGGGGTTGTCCAGTTCTTTCAAAGTAGCCTGTGTCGTCATCTGCAAGTCTTAAGTGGGATGGATTTTGTGACTTCTGGGGGTTCTGTTCACACAGAACTGACTTTGCCATTTCTGCCGTCGGCTTCATTTCCCTGAATTCAGTTCTCCTCTTTTCAGCTCCCCCAGCTGCCCTCTTGCCTGCTAGACCTCACCAGCTCTTGGCAGGGGGGCTGATTCTCTTGCTCCACCAGTTGGAGGAGTGGGTGGAGACTCTGACTCGGAGCAGTGTGTTTAGTCCAGCAACCTTTGGGAATGCCTGCCATGTGCTCTCCATGGCTCCAGGGGCTTGGGATGGTAGGAGACCACATAAAAATCAGAGTGGAGAACTCTGAGGCCATCATAGCAACCCTCTTGGTATTATAGATAAAGAAGCCAAGGCCAGAGTGGGCACATTACTAGCCAGGAGTCACAGTAAAAGAGAAATATAAGAAAAGTTACTGCCCTAAGAGATTTTGCCATCTGAATCTGTATTATGCGTGTCTCAGTAGACATACACACTGGGAGCAAGAAGATTTTAGAAAGCTACGAGGAAATGTAGGTAGGAACTTCATAGAAATAGAGACACAAAGCCATCAGAAACCCACACTATACTGTGATGAGAAGGAATCCCATGTAAGGGGATATATGTGTGCTAGCCGGACCCCATTCATACCCTCTGGTCCTCACTTCAATCAGCACGGAGAGTATGCTACCACTTTCTTCTGCAAGCACCTGCACCTGAGGGCCTGAAGGCTTTTTCTTAGCCTGCCTGCACAGCAAATTGGAAATTCCTGGGGGATCACATGCTCAGGAACATTCCTCAGCCAATGACAGCTGGGAGCTGGAGGATAAATACCCCAGTTCCCTCCCTCCTAAGGTGGTGGATCGAGATGTGTTCTACAGTCTCCCCAAATTTCCTTGGGGGCTCGAGCCCCTCAGTTGTTACCAGTTGCCCCCTGTAGTAACATGTACCTTCACGGTCCATTCGTTGGCTTTATTCCCTTCTCTGTCTCGTTTCCCCATTCCCTCGTCAGTGTTTACTGGGATCACCTCCCAAATAAACTCTTCACACTTGAACCTTGCTCTGGGTCAGCCTCTTAGGGAACCCAAACTAACTCAGGACACTCATCACCCACTGACCTCACTGAGCATTTGCCCAAGACTGTGCCTCCAAGGAGAAATGGTTGTTAACACACAGGACTCAAAGTGAAAACCTATAGAAGGTGGTTTACTTCTACTCTGAGCCAAAAGAAACTGGGTGTGTCTACTCTGAGCCAAAAGAAACTGGGCATGTGCCCACATTTTTGTGTGTAGATGACCTTGTCTTGCAAGGGAGCAGGAGTGGGTGAGTAAGGAAGCATTTACCGAGCACACACTGTATGCCAGGCTGTGTTAGCTGGGCATAGGCATGAGCCCTGTGAGGGAGATATTCATTTAATCCCATTTTACAGAAGGGAAAAGTGAGGCCAAACAACTTGCTGGACACTAAGTGGTAGAGCTCACATTTGAATCCAGTGCTATCTGACTCTAAATATGGTGCTTTTCCAAGCTGTCGTACTGCAGCCTAGAGCTTACACATATGCCCATCAGCCATGACCCTGGACTTGGGATGCCCTGCTGCTGGCAGTGGCATTCTTAACCATATCCTCAGCCCATAAACACTGCTCCTCTCCCCATTCCAAAACAAGCCCCCCTAGCAGTGACCGTGCACCCTCCCTTCCATGCATGCATGCCCCAGGCTGCCCTATCGGGGCCCCATTTTCCTCTCTGTTTCAAACCTCAGGGATCCTATGTGCAAATATTCCATAGCAGGAAATGAGGAAGGCTGGAGGTGAGGCGTCACAAGCTCTCCTCAGGGCAGGACCTTGGTCATTAGCCAGCTTTTGGGTTGCCTCCAACTGTGCCTGTGGTGTGACTGTGGGTGTGTGGTGGGTTCACGTTGGCTGTGCTGGTCAGGAGGTGGGCTCAATGGCTGTACGAACCAGCTCTCCGCACGTCTCCCCTGCCATCACATCCACCTTGTCTGTGCTACTGTCACCGGACTCTCATTTACCCTCAAGTTCCTTGAAGACAGGAGCTAAGTCTATTTCACTTTTTTGCCATCAAAGAATCTGGAGCATTCCATTAGGGACATTAGACATCTGCTGAGTGAATGGCATGGCTGTTTTCTAGAACCAAGCTTCGTGAGTGTGTGCTTTTAAGGAATAAGCTTTTGGTTGCTATTAAATTTTTTTGACTGTTTATTTATGAAAATGGTCAAACTATCAGAACAGTGTAATGAATACTTTAGAATATAATGAATAGTGTAATGAATGCTTCTATGCACATCACCTAGATTTAATGAATAACATTTACTATATTTGATGTAGGAGGCCAGGTTTCTTATCTGCTCCAATTGCAATAATAACACTGTCTTGTGCAAGGACATCTTGTCCAGCACTTCACAGAGATGCACACACAGAAAATAAGCCTCAGCACCCTCCAAGTTGACTATTCCCCCAATTCTGCCCCAGTTACTGAGGGCCCACCATGTGTCAGGCCATGTGGAGGACATACCGTGACCTCATCTTTTTAGATGAGGAAGTCATTGTCCCCAGCCTTGAGGCATTCACCAGAGTCTAGAGAGGGCAAAGACATGTAAACAGATATAGCATGATGACATGCTAAGACTAATGCTCCATTTTAGAGAATGACAAACTGAGGACCTGAGAAGGGTGCAGTCTCATCTCTGGTGAACCTCAGCAGCTCAAAGGCGGAAGTGGTGGCCCAACCGGGGCCTTGAGCTCCAGCTTTGCTGTTATTTAGCTGTGTGATCCTTACCAAGTCCCTGTCCAACTCCGGACCAGTTCCCTCCTCTGTAAATTAGAGAGTCAGGCTGGAATCTTTCAAAGGTCCCCTCCGGCTTCGAGTTTCTAGAACTTTCCACAGTAAAGTATTTAACCAGCCTTCCCTCTCTTTCTCGTTTGCCTGTAACCTTCTCTCTGAGCCAGAGCCTGAAGGGATTTCCAGCTATGCCTGGATTCCATGATGGGTTCTAATTCCTCTCTCTAGTTACCCACGCCAGGGCTAATTCTCCCAGTCAGGAATTCCTCTTGCGGAGCTAACCCATGTCCCTATTGCTGCAGTTTCCATTAATTTCCTTTGACCTGTCCTTGGGGGAAGCTCACAATTACTGATAATTCTAGTTAATCCTTTAACTAGGAAAAGGAAACTAACCATCTAATAGGCAGAATGAGGGAATGACTTGGCATGCCATCTGCAAAATATAAACCTAAAATATTCCAGAGTGTTCTCTGAGAGGCCACAGCCATATATGCCTGAGAGCCGGCTACTGCAGGGCCTTGTGTCCCAGCGGTGGGCATGCTTCTGAGCTGAGCCAGGAGCGGGCAAAGGCGTTGGCAGCCCCTGCCGTCTTTCCCTCTCTGCGTGTTTGTGGCATAATCATTTTACTTGCTAAGGCAGAACAAGCCCAGCCTGTAAAGGGCTTTCTGACATCTCTCTGAGCAGCTGGCCTTCCCCCATTTCAGAAGATGTCATGGTTTATTAATTCCTTGCAGAAGCAATAAGAACTGGGTATTGGCTTAATTTGGGGCCAATTTACCATTATGGTAGAAAAATGGGCCCTGTCTCCTTTGATTCAACACAGGGGCCTATAGTCCCTCCCTGAAGTCCTCCTGTGCCAGGCTGTCCCCCAACCCACATCTAACTGTGTCACCTTGGGCCGATTATTTGCTCTTTCTGGGCCTCAATTTCCTCAATATAGAATTGGGGTAGCCATAGTATGCATTTCACAGGACTGTATGAGCGGATATTTAGTTATTGAGTTATTTTAGACTCCCTCTCTACCAAGGGTTTCAAATTGAAATGCTATTTTTGAAAATCTGGGGATTTCACATAAAAGGACAGATTTTCAGTTTTTCACAAATAAGTGGTAGACATGCCAACCTTATGTCCACATTCCCAGGCAGAACAACCGTCTGGAGCTGAGTAGTGGTGGCTCCCTTTAGGAAGGATGCCCTGGACTTGCCCGGGTCTCTGGGCCTTCTTGCTCCAGCCTACACGGCCTGGGCCGGGGACTTCCTCCGTGGCCTGTCTGGCCCTGAGGCCTCGAGTCTGTGGTCTGGAGGGAGTTTGGGGTGGGTCTCCGGGTCTTCCACACATTCTACAGGCGGAGGGGGTAAAGACTATATGTGGCTCTGTTTTCCGCTGTGTGCTGGTCAGAGAGAGCCATTTCTTCCTCTGTGTCACCACGACACGGCGTGGTGCCTGACCTGTGAGGTGGTCAGCACAACCACACGTTTGTTAGCTGAACCACATAACAGTGACGCTTCCAAAACGATTGTCTTAATGACATGTTCATAACATCAACTGGACAGCAAGGAAAGGAACAGAAACAGGGGTCTTATGTGTCCAAAATGTGAATCCTCTTTTAAAAACATTTTATTATTTCATGCATTTTACAAGTAATGAATATTTGCTGTAGAAAAAAACAAATAAGCAAAAAAAAAATNATGTGTCCAAAATGTGAATCCTCTTTTAAAAACATTTTATTATTTCATGCATTTTACAAGTAATGAATATTTACTGTAGAAAAAAACAAATAAGCAAAAAAAAAAAANGCTGTAGAAAAAAACAAATAAGAAAAAAAAAAAAGACAACATTTCAACAAAGATGTCATGGAACCATGGATCTAAGCAGAGCTGGAATGTTCTGGACTTCTCAGCTCTCTTCCTGTAGCATCAGCCCTCACTTCTGTGTTCTGATCCCCATTCCGTGGTTCTTGGCATCACCATCTTTGAAGGAAGGAGCCCCTTGAACAAGCCAGTTCCCAGCATTTAATCTTGTTTCCTCAAGCACAGCTCAGGGTAGGGCTGCCGAATGCCAGCTGTTTAGCTCAAACACACGTTCCTGTTTTCTGGAAGAGTGAAACTAATGTGTCGTGGGAAACCACTTCATGCCTGGCATGCTCACCATCATTGCCTGATTCGATCCTCACCAGTGCTCCCCGCCCTGTGGAGTCTGGGGCTTAAAAGGACCAAGCAGGTTGGTTGTGCGTCAGAAGTGCGCCCAAGCCATCGCAGATACCACCTCGGATCTGTCCTATGTCAAGGGCGCTGAGCCACGGGGCTCAGAGCAACAGACATTTGTCCCCTGCTGTCTTGCAGTACCATTAATGAGCAGCCCTGAAATGGAAAAAAAAAAAAACACCAAAAAACAAGAACAACAACAAGCCATCACCCAAANAGGTTGGTTGTGCGTCAGAAGTGCGCCCAAGCCATCGCAGATACCACCTCGGATCTGTCCTATGTCAAGGGCACTGAGCCACGGGGCTCAGAGCAACAGACATTTGTCCCCTGCCGTCTTGCAGTACCATTAATGAGCAGCCCTGAAATGGAAAAAAAAAAACACACCAAAAAACAAGAACAACAACAAGCCATCACCCAAACCTTGCAAGCTTAGCTCTATGTGATGTACTGATACAACTGGCCCAGCATGTGACCAGAGCCGGGCAGAAGTGGCTTGGAGGACAGGATTTACCCATTTCCAGCAGTATGACCTACCACAAGCCACTCTTCCTCTCCTCGGCTGAGCTCAGGGGACAGTCACCTGGCCTTACCTGTTGGTTCTCTGGGACGCGGTGTGACCCGATGTAATGAGCGTTGAAGTGAGCTATGGAGGGAAAACAGCACACGAGAGCATTTTCTTCCCATGTGAGTGAAAACTTGATTTAGCTCTAGGATAGATGGCTTTTTCTTTCCAACCTTGGCCTTCTGTACCTGGCTTGTGTTTCTCCCGGCCCCGGGCCGGCATCCCTGGTCCTCAGGAGCCCCCGTCGCGGCTCCCCGACGGCTAATGTTCACTTCTGTGGAAAATGATAGGTGACAGGTTGCTCCCTGAGATACCCACAATCAGATAAGCCAGGAGGGGAAACGAGTTCTTCGGGAAGAGAAACAGACTGTACTTTGGAAACGAAATATTCCTTAGAGGAGCACAGGAAACTTAAGATTCCAGCCACAGGTTTCTGAGGACGGCTCAGCAGAACGACTGCGCCATCCCCGGGGTGAGGGCTGAGAAGGGTGGAAGCTTTGCTCCCCACATCTGCAACTGTCATCTGGGGCCAGGCGCTGGCTCGGCGTCCACCCCCACCCAACACAGGCAAGGGGCCCCATCCCCCCTTCCCTCCTCCCCCTGCGGGAGCGCTGGCTCCCCTCCACTCACTCAACACGGCGTCTTGCGCGTTCCAATTAGACTTTCTTGATGTTCACTTTAAGCGGGGTTGTGAGAAGCAGCCTGTTACCTCCGTTCTCTATGAGGGGAAACCGAGGCACAAAAGGTTGAGCAGGAGCCCAGAGAACAAAGGAACTGAAGTGTGAGTGCCACTCTGAACAGAGCTCTGAATGTGCTCTTCTTTGCCCACACTGCGGGTGCATGAGCGCGCGCGCACACACACACGCATGCTGAGTTTTACAGCTCTCTAAAATTTATGAGGAAAGTTGAGTACCCAGAGATCTCTTAATTAAGCGGCCTTCCCCTAGGAGAAAGGAAATGGGATTCCATATTCTTAGCACCAACATCGGATTGCTTGATTTACTACCCATGCTTCTCCCCAAATCAACTCCTCTGTACTGCAAACATCTATCACTTTGAAGGTGGTTCAAGCGCCACCTTCCCCTCCCCCTCCCCCTTCCCTGGTACCCTCCAGGCCTCAGCCTTTCTTCTCATCTGCCCCCTCACCCCAGAGGTTCAGGGTCAGGCTGGAGCCCTGATCAGACACCCTAGGGTAGCCAGCCCCTAACAACGAGGACGGTTTGTTCTCCCAAACTGTTGAGTATCTAAGCCCAATGTTTACTTTGGAATTGAATGAATAACATTGTTCTGGGAAAGGAAATTTTAAAAAGCAGGCTTGTAATTTACAGTAGAGAGGAGAGCAGATCTGGAGGTCTTCCGTGTCCCCCCTCCCCCCCGCCTTCACTTCCCAGGCCCAAGCCCCCCTCCCACAGACCGTCTCTCCTTTTGCTGTTTTAAACTTCTAAACACACCACAACCAACCAGCTCATCTTCTTAGCCCTGCCAGGAAAGGTCTCAACATTGCCAGGCTCCCTAGAGCTGCCAAGAGAACTCATTGCTTCAAGGCAAAGGTCCTGCCCACCCCCCCAACCCTTTTTAAAAATCAAAACAAAATGCCACTGAAATTCCAAATGCTGTGAGACCCATTCAAAATGTGGAGTGAAGGGTGATGATCTGAGGTAGGCCAGAGGTTCACCTGTCCCCACCCCACCGTGTCAGGAGAGAGTGACTTCTTATCAAAAATAAAGGCAGGGCAGGGAGCCTGCCAACCATTCTCCCCCCCAGCAAACCCAAGCCGAATCTCGCAAATCACACCCCTCTCCTGGGATTGAGGAATCCCTTCACGAGGAAGGTTCATTTATTTTTAAAATAAATAAATGGAGGGACAGAGGGAGTGAGGGATCATTTCTCTTTACCCAGCTTCTAGAAAATTCCCAGAGACATTTTTTGGAGAAAGACCAGTGGTACCTCTTGCCTGTGCTGAGGCTTGGGGTGGTAGCTTGCAGCAGTGGACATCCTGGTCAGCCAGGGGGTGCTCGAGACCAGCCTGTTTACTTCAAACAGCCATGTCATTTCCAGATGAAGCATTCCTCTGCCCCACAGAGATCAGCTCAGAGCCCTCCACCCAATCTCTCTTTCTGGAGCGCCCCTCAATGTGAGACAGAAGGAAAGGACCTGTGGGCTTGGGCTGCTGAGCTGGGGGAGGGTGTCTCTCCAGAAGGACCCCCCACCCCCGTGGGTCTGGCCAGAGGCTGGAGGGGTCCCTCACACTCCCAGCTGGGCCTCAGACAGGGACACCTACCTCCCCTGTTCTCTTCTAGAAACCAGGGCCTCAATGCCTGCCTGCCGCCTACCTACTTCGGATGCCTTGGATTAGCTAATTGATGGGGTGTGTGGGGGGTTACTTTGAACATTTCAAGGCCTGGTCAGGGGCCAAGTCTCATTACTTTGCTTCAAAGTCAGAAACTCCATAAAAAGTTCATTGGTGGAGCTGATTGCTCCAGATTGTCCCAACGGAACTGAACCCACCACAGCACCCCAGGCCTCATGTTTTAATGTGGGGCGAGAACACGTGTGTGGTACTGGGCCATGGCAGGGAGGGGAAGGAGTAGGAAACCCCGGCCCAGCTTGCATTTTTTCTGCCTTCAAATGCTTAAAAAAATGACAAAAGAACTATAACCGCATTACCCAAGATTTGGGAAAAACAGAAGAGCAAAAGAAAATATTCCAGAAACCCACACCTTAATACAATAATAATATTTCTTCTAGGAATTTTTTGTATGTATAATTTTTATATACTACAAGTCAGCAGATGCATATAAAATGACCTGGGTTTTTTTGCCCCCCCTTTTTTTGCCTCTAAGCATTAAATCATAAGCATTTCCCCCCACCTCTTCAAAGCCAGTATTTTAAGTGGCTGTGTGATATTCTGTCCCAGAATGTGGGATAATTATTATCTGCTGAAGTTGTTTATAGTTTTACATTTTTATAAATAACATGAATGTGGGCATATTTCCCCGGGACTGAGTCTTGAATTTCTTTCTTT
>NC_048236.1:3157723-3163473 GCF_002007445.2 Ailuropoda melanoleuca
CCTTGCAAGCTTAGCTCTATGTGATGTACTGATACAACTGGCCCAGCATGTGACCAGAGCCGGGCAGAAGTGGCTTGGAGGACAGGATTTACCCATTTCCAGCAGTATGACCTACCACAAGCCACTCTTCCTCTCCTCGGCTGAGCTCAGGGGACAGTCACCTGGCCTTACCTGTTGGTTCTCTGGGACGCGGTGTGACCCGATGTAATGAGCGTTGAAGTGAGCTATGGAGGGAAAACAGCACACGAGAGCATTTTCTTCCCATGTGAGTGAAAACTTGATTTAGCTCTAGGATAGATGGCTTTTTCTTTCCAACCTTGGCCTTCTGTACCTGGCTTGTGTTTCTCCCGGCCCCGGGCCGGCATCCCTGGTCCTCAGGAGCCCCCGTCGCGGCTCCCCGATGGCTAATGTTCACTTCTGCGGAAAATGATAGGTGACAGGTTGCTCCCTGAGATACCCACAATCAGATAAGCCAGGAGGGGAAACGAGTTCTTCGGGAAGAGAAACAGACTGTACTTTGGAAACGAAATATTCCTTAGAGGAGCACAGGAAACTTAAGATTCCAGCCACAGGTTTCTGAGGACGGCTCAGCAGAACGACTGCGCCATCCCCGGGGTGAGGGCTGAGAAGGGTGGAAGCTTTGCTCCCCACATCTGCAACTGTCATCTGGGGCCAGGCGCTGGCTCGGCGTCCACCCCCACCCAACACAGGCAAGGGGCCCCATCCCCCCTTCCCTCCTCCCCCTGCGGGAGCGCTGGCTCCCCTCCACTCACTCAACACGGCGTCTTGCGCGTTCCAATTAGACTTTCTTGATGTTCACTTTAAGCGGGGTTGTGAGAAGCAGCCTGTTACCTCCGTTCTCTATGAGGGGAAACCGAGGCACAAAAGGTTGAGCAGGAGCCCAGAGAACAAAGGAACTGAAGTGTGAGTGCCACTCTGAACACAGCTCCGAATGTGCTCTTCTTTGCCCACGCTGCGGGTGCATGAGCGCGCGCGCACACACACACACACACACACGCATGCTGAGTTTTACAGCTCTCTAAAATTTATGAGGAAAGTTGAGTACCCAGAGATCTCTTAATTAAGCGGCCTTCCCCTAGGAGAAAGGAAATGGGATTCCATATTCTTAGCACCAACATCGGATTGCTTGATTTACTACCCATGCTTCTCCCCAAATCAACTCCTCTGTACTGCAAACATCTATCACTTTGAAGGTGGTTCAAGCGCCACCTTCCCCTCCCCCTCCCCCTTCCCTGGTACCCTCCAGGCCTCAGCCTTTCTTCTCATCTGCCCCCTCACCCCAGAGGTTCAGGGTCAGGCTGGAGCCCTGTGGTGCCTGGCTCTTCCTCACAGCCCACTATGGCTGCTGATGGCTGCCATGAAGATATATGGGTTTAATCAGGCCCCTGACAGGTAAAGACCCTAACAACGAGGACGGTTTGTTCTCCCAAACTGGTTGAGTATCTAAGCCCAATGTTTACTTTGGAATTGAATGAATAACATTGTTCTGGGAAAGGAAATTTTAAAAAGCAGGCTTGTAATTTACAGTAGAGAGGAGAGCAGATCTGGAGGTCTTCCGTGTCCCCCCTCCCCCCCGCCTTCACTTCCCAGGCCCAAGCCCCCCTCCCACAGACCGTCTCTCCTTTTGCTGTTTTAAACTTCTAAACACACCACAACCAACCAGCTCATCTTCTTAGCCCTGCCAGGAAAGGTCTCAACATTGCCAGGCTCCCTAGAGCTGCCAAGAGAACTCATTGCTTCAAGGCAAAGGTCCTGCCCACCCCCCCAACCCTTTTTAAAAATCAAAACAAAATGCCACTGAAATTCCAAATGCTGTGAGACCCATTCACAATGTGGAGTGAAGGGTGATGATCTGAGGTAGGCCGGAGGTTCACCTGTCCCCACCCCACCGTGTCAGGAGAGAGTGACTTCTTATCAAAAATAAAGGCAGAGCAGGGAGCCTGCCAACCATTCTCCCCCCCAGCAAACCCAAGCTGAATCTCGCAAATCACACCCCTCTCCTGGGATTGAGGAATCCCTTCACGAGGAAGGTTCATTTATTTTTAAAATAAATAAATGGAGGGACAGAGGGAGTGAGGGATCATTTCTCTTTACCCAGCTTCTAGAAAATTCCCAGAGACATTTTTTGGAGAAAGACCAGTGGTACCTCTTGCCTGTGCTGAGGCTTGGGGTGGTAGCTTGCAGCAGTGGACATCCTGGTCAGCCAGGGGGTGCTCGAGACCAGCCTGTTTACTTCAAACAGCCATGTCATTTCCAGATGAAGCATTCCTCTGCCCCACAGAGATCAGCTCAGAGCCCTCCACCCAATCTCTCTTTCTGGAGCGCCCCTCAATGTGAGACAGAAGGAAAGGACCTGTGGGCTTGGGCTGCTGAGCTGGGGGAGGGTGTCTCTCCAGAAGGACCCCCCACCCCCGTGGGTCTGGCCAGAGGCTGGAGGGGTCCCTCACACTCCCAGCTGGGCCTCAGACAGGGACACCTACCTCCCCTGTTCTCTTCTAGAAACCAGGGCCTCAATGCCTGCCTGCCGCCTACCTACTTCGGATGCCTTGGATTAGCTAATTGATGGGGTGTGTGGGGGGTTACTTTGAACATTTCAAGGCCTGGTCAGGGGCCAAGTCTCATTACTTTGCTTCAAAGTCAGAAACTCCATAAAAAGTTCATTGGTGGAGCTGATTGCTCCAGATTGTCCCAACGGAACTGAACCCACCACAGCACCCCAGGCCTCATGTTTTAATGTGGGGCGAGAACACGTGTGTGGTACTGGGCCATGGCAGGGAGGGGAAGGAGTAGGAAACCCCGGCCCAGCTTGCATTTTTTCTGCCTTCAAATGCTTAAAAAAATGACAAAAGAACTATAACCGCATTACCCAAGATTTGGGAAAAACAGAAGAGCAAAAGAAAATATTCCAGAAACCCACACCTTAATACAATAATAATATTTCTTCTAGGAATTTTTTGTATGTATAATTTTTATATACTACAAGTCAGCAGATGCATATAAAATGACCTGGGTTTTTTTGCCCCCCCTTTTTTTGCCTCTAAGCATTAAATCATAAGCATTTCCCCCCACCTCTTCAAAGCCAGTATTTTAAGTGGCTGTGTGATATTCTGTCCCAGAATGTGGGATAATTATTATCTGCTGAAGTTGTTTATAGTTTTACATTTTTATAAATAACATGAACGTGGGCATATTTCCCCGGGACTGAGTCTTGAATTTCTTTCTTTGTTTTTTTTTTTTAAAGGAACATTTTTCTGATTATAAACATCACCCATACATATTTTTTTAAAGTGTGGAAAATCTGAGAAAGTATGAAGAAGTTAATAAAAATCTCCCATGATTGCTGTGCCCAGAAAGAATCGCTGTTAACTTTTGAGTGTATTTCCTTCATATATATACGTATATATGTATATATATTAGAAACAGTATCATGCCGTACAGAAGTTTTGTAGGTCCCTGGGGCCGGGAGAATAAAATTGGGAGAGGAAATATTATTTCCAGGAGAGATTCAATGTGTGATATGTGGGGATTTGAAACGGGAAGGCACTTTTCGTTCTGACCATGCAAGCTGGGACAAACCTGTGCCCAGCGTTGGGCGCGGAGGGTGCCCCGAGGGCCGCTAGCAGTGTGGCTTTGTCAAGCCCTGCGGCCTTGCTTTGGGGATGGGGTCAACGGCAAGGCCACGGTGGGTGCGAGCAAACGCACTTTCCTCATTTCTTGTGACAAGCGCTGCAGAGTCCCTGATTTATGGCCACACTTCACGGGACACTAGTAAACGTCCCATGGTGTATTTTCTAAGAGTAATGAAGTCTCAGTAACCCCAGCCCTCCTCGCAGCCTCTGCTAATAAATTTCCTTCTGGGAGAGGGGTGAGCCTGCCAGGCACTTGGCAGAGTCATCGGGCTGTGGATTAGCAGAGGGACACCAGGGCCCCCCCAGGGCTGCTGTTCTACCCCCCAATCTTGCTCCGAAGGAAATGGGGGGTTTGGCTGCGCCCCCCCTCCAGCCACCCCTAGAATGCCGAGCTCTCAAAAGGCAGGAGAAAGATGAAAAGTGAGTCAAGGAGCTGGAAAAGGAGGAGGAGAAACCCCAAACCATAATTGCCCCTTTCCTTGTGCAGCTCAGATTACTGGCCAGGGGCTGAGGGGCGGCGGAGGGCTGTTTCTTTTTTGACTACTGTTTCTCTTGAGTTGGAAGATGAACTATGGGATGAAAGAAGACGGAGGGGCAATTGAGATGGGCCGAACTGGGGGTAGGGTTGCTCAGGGTCATCTCAGACCAGGAATGGGGGTGGGGAGCAGGATTTCCTCTGGCTCCAGAAGTGGGGTGGGGGATGGGGGCTGGGAGGGGCTGAAGGTATTCACATCCCACCCTCACCCCTCCGCCCCCCCAACACAGACACTTCAAAGGGCTAGGACAGAAGAAATATTTGTCCCTTCAGAGAACAGCTGCCCCCTTGAGCCTCCCATCCCCTCTCATATATTGGGTTTGGATGTTTCTTTACTTATTATTTTAATTCAACCCTCCTTGCAGCCAGAGCCTGCCAGGTCCCACTCAGGCGGTGGGGGGTGGTGGGGGGTGGGACACAAAGTTGGGTAGCTACAACCCTTGTGGAGGTAACAGAAGTCAGAGCTAGTACTTAGCTTACGGTGTACCAGGCCCTTTACATGTATGTATCAATTCATTTACTCCTCACAAAACCCAATCACGTAAGCATTTTACTATGATCATTTCTGTGTTACTCAGGGTTGAGAGGCTTGCCCCAAATCTTTCCGGTTCCCGAGTCCAGGCTCTCAAGGACCCCTGGAATCATGAGTGCCAAGGGGGCAAGCCACCTAGACTTCAGCCCCAACAAGCATGTTATTCTACAAACTAGCACCCTGTGGCCCAGAGAGGAGAAGTAACTTGCCGAAGGTCACACAGCCAGGTGGCAAGGCTGGGGCTAAAACCCTACGGCCTGACCCCGTGGCCAGAGCTCTTGCTGCCGTCCTGCGAGCTGGCCTTTAGCTGTCTGATCTCCCTCATGCATATTCTGAGAAGACAGTGAAGTGAGAACACTTCTGGAAACTTCCTGTTTGCAGTGAACTTTGCTGAAGACCCACCCAGCAGACCTGGAAGGAATCATGAGGAAGGTTGGTTAAGGAAAGGATAGGAACTCCAAACCCACAGTCTGGGGAACATTCTGGTATCAGTGGGATGGTGAATGAGTTTTGAAAATTAAAGATTGACATTTTAGTGACTAGAAATTTCCCATGTGTAGAAACTTACCATATAGAGTTGACCAATTTTTCCCACGGACACTTGCAGCCCGTGGCGTGATTGCCCAGAATAGGATGCCCTGTGTGAACTTCTGGAACAGGCAGACGCTGGTGCATAGGGGAGAGCAGTCGGCTGGGTGTCAGGGCCTGAACAGCTGTGTATATTGGAGACTCAATCATGAGACGATTCTGGTGCCCCTGCAGGAAATCCCAGCCCTAAAAGCGATCGCCAAGTGCCTGAGACAGACCTGATGGCCAAGCAAACTTCGTGGATAAAATCTGTCTTTGGACGCAATGGCTTTGGAGAAAAATAGATCTGGGCGTGAACTGCCTGGGTTGTCTCTCGGTCCCTGTTGGTGGCCGTGGTGGTGTTTGCTTCAGCTACGTCATTTGTAACCAGGGGGTCACTGCAAATACCCCTTTAGGCTCTGACCCACGATTGCGTGATTCTTCCATTGAGGACAAATTATACTTT
>NC_048236.1:3163573-3227902 GCF_002007445.2 Ailuropoda melanoleuca
TCACTGCAAATACCCCTTTAGGCTCTGACCCACGATTGCGTGATTCTTCCATTGAGGACAAATTATACTTTAAGCAGAGCTCAGAAAAGGCTGAATGTCATTCATAGCGCAGTGTCGCTGAGAAAATCAGACATTCCAATTCACTCTCAGAAAAACTTTGCAGGCTGGTTCCATAGCAGGGCTGGGGAAGGGCCGTCAGCTGGGGATCGATGTCACCAGCCAGCAGTGGTTCATCACGTCTCTGTGATTTGGATGCAAAGTAAGGGCAGGGAGCCATCCTGCAATGTGCTGGGGAAGGTGGGCGTAGGACGACCCCGCTGTCCCCGATCCTCACTGCACCCCTGGGCAGCACGTGTGTTTATGGCCATTTACAGATGAAAGAGCCAGACACCGAGGGCCTCGGAGACTCAGTGCTTGGAGGGTGGGTATGAAATGACACAGATGGGAAAGTGCTGTGCCAAGTATAGAAGTGCAGAAGACCATGGTTATAAACCGTCTCCACTAAGTGGCCTAGCACTCTGCGGGCAGACTCGTGTGTCCAATCTGGAACAGTCCCCTCCCTTGTCTCTCCTTCTCTAGGGCAGGGGACGCTGAAGGGGCTATGTGCTGTGGTGATGGAACCCTGGATTGTGAAGATTTGGGGAGCCTGGGTTTGAGTCCTGATGCAACGTTACCTGGGTGACAGAGAGCAAATCCTTTTCCTCTCTGGGTCTCCCTAGCTCCTCTTCCAGGCCCTTGGTTAGGGGTCGTTGAACCCTGAAGGGCCAGTGTCCTCGACTGTTGAACATGGTGTCTCGCTCACTGCAGGCTTCGATGAGTATTTGCTGAATGGAGTTGGGCTCCTGCCCGGCTCACGGAGACGTTATACCCGCCTGATCAGATAAATTGGGGAGGATGAAAGTGATTCCCAAACACAGGTGGAGGACTATTTGTCTCCCTCAGAAGAAGGTTGGTGAGGACCCGGGAGAACCCAGCTTACCCCCTTCTGTGTTCTTTGCGAGGACACATGGAGTGGGGAGCGTGCCCCCAGCAGAAGCAGACACATTTGTGGGATTTCTCAGCCTTTCAAACCTGGACTGCCTTTTGATGAGTGTTAAAAAATCTAGGACCCTCTCTTGATGCTTTTTGAAATTTCAAAATAAATGAAATAGTGACTTTAGAAAAATCAATGATAGTTTTAGAGCATGCTTTTTTCCAAACTTCTCATGTTCCCTGCAGAGTCTGAGAAAACACAAGGCAGGCACTGAAATATGCTATTTTTTATTCCAGGCAGGTGTGGAAATTGAATTTATCGGGCGCTTCCTGGGTTTGAGGTAAGAAAGAACACTCTTCTCTTCACAGCTCCTCTTCTCATTGTGAGGTTTTCAGGATTGGTAAGTGTGGCCTTGACCTGCCCCAGCCAGCAGTCTTGACCATGGTGGCAAGGCTCTGCAACAAAATAGAGTGCCATGCAATGCACATTCTTGCTATTGTTAATAATGCGCCTATAAGTATTTATGATTCTGTGCTTTTCCAATGGACCGCGCTGCCTTTTAATTTTGGCTTCGACTTCTCAGCAGGAGTGAGCTGTGGGCAACTTAGAGGGTATCTCTTTGCTCATCATTTATTCGGTTCATTGCTTCGGTCTCACCTGCTATTGTTTTTTTCCTCTGTGTGTCAATTTCAGCCAGCAGTTCCTGGGTGTCCATGACACAAGAGACTCTCGGAAACGCCCGCCCTTAAGGAGCTTAGGCTAGCCTAGAGGAAACCAGACGGAGACCCATCGTAGGTAAATGATTAGGTGTCATTATATGGTTGAGTGCCTTAAAACGCAGGCTCTCTGTCCAAGGTAACTATTTTTCCAACATTCTCTTCCATTCTCTAAGGCCAGAACAAATCTGGCTTAATTACCAACTCAGGCAATTCATCTAACCTCTTTGAACATCAGTTGACTTGAAACCAAGGTTGAGTGAGATGGTGTTTAGAGCCCTTTCTAGGTCTGCCCAGGGTCCGAGGGACTCCTGTCACCACTGGAGTGGGGCCCACTGCCCTCACAATCGGAAGGTCCCCTGTCCCTAAAACCCTCTGCTCCCACTCTGTCTGACTCCTGTCAAAGGGACCTCCCTGCTCACTACCTGGCCCCTTTGCTTTTCCGACTCCTTGCCTTTTTTTCTTCCGTCTTTAAGGAAAAAGTGAAAATAGGAGAGCTGGCCTTTCTAGGACATTGTGGGTGGTCTATAAGGGGGACGATGAGGTAGAGGACTGGGGGGAGGGGCACGCTGTTGACTCCCTGGGTCACCCTGTGGAGCTGGTTCACACCATCATGGCCCTACTCACCGCCAAGAGACCATCACCACGTTTGAGGTGGGCTCGCTGCCAGCTGGCTGGTCCGGGGCCACTGGGAGGCCTCCCGGGAGCCCAGAGTGAGTGAAAGGGGGACAGTCATTTGGCCAAGGGCTGTGAAGACCCTTCACTGGGCAGATGACAGAGAGCCCCCTGGGGGCTGTGGTTCTCCCCAGCTGCAGGAATGGCCCAGAGATCCCTCCTTCCCCAGGCCCATGCCACCTGGCCCTGCAGACTCAACCCCATGACCTGTCCTGGCACGTACTGGGCACGCAGAGCGAGCGGCTACTGCTCAGCACGGCGCCTGACCGCATGGCTGGTAGGTGGCCAGTTAAGGTCAACTTACTGACTGACTGCTTCGCACCCACACCATATTAAGCTAAAATAGTTATGCAATAGACAAAGGACTTTTTACATGTCACTGATTTTCTTATTAGGATTTATTTAGTTTTTCCTGTCCAGTGCTCATTGTTTTGAAGACCCAAGGATGAACTGGGAACAAGAAAGCCTGGGACAAATCTCTCTACTTCACTGTGCCTCCATCATCGGACGGCACAGGCAGGGATGAAAACAGCATCTGTAGCCTGGCTGGGGGATCAAACCCACTGGCAGAGGGGGAGGGTCTGGGGCAGGACAGGGGCCGTGACAGGTGGGAGGGGCTGTCCCTGAGATGTTCCACATGTGCAATAGCCCCCCAAAAGAATGTCCCCCATTCTCTCTAGTCATTGGGTCCCAGACACCATATTCCTGGCGTCATCTGGGAAGGCTGTCACCCCGCCTAATACTACTGATCTTGCTGCAGGTGATGTGATTCTGAATGAATGAGACCAGTTTCCCTAAGCCATCCAAGATGACGAGTTCCGTGGGTTTTCTTCAGGACCTTAGCTTAAATGACTCCTCATCCTTTTCTGAATCAGAATCATCCGAATCCTTTCCTGAAAAGACCAAAGGCGCAAGTGGAGCAAACAGCCTCTGTAGGAAGAAAATTCCAGACAGAGGGGATAGCAAGGGACAGTTTGGCTGGGCTGCATGAGCAGGGCAGGCAGGGAGACAGCTCAGAGAATGGCCAGAGGCCAGGGTGCATCAGGTCTTGCAGACCATGGGGAGGACTTGGGACTTTGTTCTAAATGCAGTTAGAAGTCATTGGTGGGTTCTGAGCAAGGAAGTGGCATGATCTGGGAGGGAGGGAAGGGTGAAGATGGAATTTACTGGTGGACTGAGTGTGGGTGTGAGTCAAGGAGCAATCAATGACTACTTCAAGGCTTTTGGTCTGAGTAACCAGATGAATGGGTGGTCTGGCCTCTTGGAAGCCATGTTCCCCCACTGTACCTTGCAAGATCTCTTGTTCATTACTTTTTGTTCCCTCTCCCACTGCCTCATTCAAACTCCCATCACTCCTCACAGGGCTTCCTGCAAAGGCTCCTCACTGCCAATCAACACATTGTTGAAGATTAGGCTTAATTATGTCACTTTCATGCCTGAAAACTCTGAGGGCCACCTGGATCTATTGCTATGTAACAAGCTGCTTGGCAGCTTAAAACAACAATTATTTATTGTCTCACAGGAATCTGGGTGCATCTTAGCTGGGTCCTCCACCTTAGGGTCACATAAAGCCACAGTCAAGATAACAGCCAGGCTGTGGTCTCATCTGAAGGTTCAGCTGGAGGAGGACACACTTCTCAGCTCACTGATGTGCCTGCTGGCAGGATTCTGTTCCTCACAGGCAGTTGGACTGAGTGTCTCAGGTCCTTGCTGGCTGTTGGCCAGAGACATCAGTTTCTTGACATATAGGTCTCGCCCCAGGGCAGCTCCCAACATGGCACTGGCTTCCTCAGAGAGAGCCAGTGAGAAAGCAAGAGAGGGAACCCAAGAAGGAAGCTGTAGCCTCTCTCCCTCCTTCCCTTCCTCTCTTCTTTCCTTCCTTTTTTTTTTTTTTAAGATTTTATTTATTTTTTGGTCAGAGAGAGAGGCAGCACAAGCAGGGGGAACAGCAGGCAGAGGGAGAAACAGGCTCCCCGCTGAGCAAGGACCCCAATGCAGGACTCAATCCCAGGACCCTGAGATCATGACTTGAGCCAAAAGCAGCCGCTTAACCAGCTGAGCCACCCAGGCATCCCACCTGTAGTCTTTCTTGCAACTGATTTTAGAAGTGACGTCTTATCGCTTTTGCCATACCCTCCTTGTTAGAAGTGGGGTTGCTAAGTCCAGTCCACATTCAAAGGTAGGGAATTATACAAAGGCAGGAATGCCAGGAAGCAGGGATCATTGGGTGCCATGTTCGAGGCTGCTTACTACTCCTAGCCCCTCTCCTGCATCTTCTGTACCCACTCCTCACTCTGGTCATGTCACCTGAGTTGCTGGTCTTAAAAGAGCTGTCTGTTGTTCCCTGTTTTCTGCATCATTGCCTTTGTCTGGCCACTGTGTCCTTTCTGCATTGAACTCTTAGAGATTTTCTTCTGCTCATTATTTCAGGTCTAGAAGAAATGCCTTTGGCCATAACCCCTCCCCACAACTTGCTTATACCAGCTATTTTAGTCCATACGTTCCCTCCTTCAGATTCATATCTGTGCTCTGTGGCAGTTAGGATTGTGTCTTATTCATTTGTGGGTTCCTACTGCCAAATAAGGTATATAGCACACAGTAGATCCTTATTTTATTTGCTCAGTATGAATGAGTGATTTTTTAGTTAAAGCAAAAGAAAAAATTCAGGAAGTAGACTTACTCATAGGATGGATTCCAAAGTTAAAAGGCTGTAAGATGATCTGTTTTGGATCATCTGTGTCTAGTTTCCTCTCCATTGGGAATTCCTAAAAAACAAAAACAAAAACAGACAAGAACTATTCAGCTGTTCCTGCAAGTATCCAAGTTACCTCACTTTGGGCCTCTCACAAATGTTGTGTGACAGACAATCATTGTATCCATTTTACAGAGGCAGATCGAGGCTCAGAGATGCTAAGTGTCATGATCACAGCCGGATGGCTAGTCCCTGGTTTCGTTCAGTTCAGAACATATTTATCAATGCCTGTTATGTTTCAAACAGAAAATGCCCAAGTTTCATGTGGAAAAGTAAGATATAGTCCCTGTCCTCAAGGAGCTCACAGGCTCATCGTGGAGACTGATATTTAACGGATCATTCCCATTCAGTGGGGAGAGCCCCTAATATGAATGTTCTACCACATGAGCTGCCTCTAAAATGATTCAGGTTGTAAAAATGTGACAGTATAAGGCCAGAACAATGGACCCAAAACCTGATGGGCCTGTGGAACCATCTAGAGAGTGTTTAAAAAACACAGACTCTGATTGACGGGTCCCAAACGGGACTCAGGAAGCTGTATTATTAAAAACCAGGTGGTACTGATGAGCAGTCAGGTTTGAGCCCCTCTGGTCTAATGAGTTTGGTCTGAGGAGAATTAGATCTGGAAGTATCCAAGTTGGAAGAAGGGGGATTTCCCACTAGCTCAGCCTGTGAGAGCTCCACAGGTATTTCTCTTCCCAGGACTACCCCCGCCTTAGAATGGGCTTCTGGCCCTGCCTTTTCCCTGCATGGTTCCTACTGTGCTCCGCTGAGCCCCAGTCACTCCCTTTTCTCATATTTCTGGTCACATCTCAGCCAAAACCCCACCTGCCTTAGGCGTCTTGCCCAGATTTCAGGTAATAAAGCACTCTCTGGGAATGGTTCCAAGATGGCGCGCTCTCCTTCTAGGTCACAGTGGGCTGTACTGGCTTCCTCTTCTGAATTCCCACCACTCTCCAGTCTGGCACTTCAGGAGATATCTGCTGTCACGGACATCTATAAGCAGGCCTGGTAAACTCCCAGATCAGTGTGTGGGGTTTAGGTTTTGACCCTTTATCTCCTTCAAGTCTTGCTCGGATGTCACCTTCTTAGTGAGGCGTTCCCTGAGCACCCACTGAAAACTCACTCCTGCTTCCTACTCACCCAATCTCCCTGACTACATAAATCCCCTCATAGCACCTATTACCTTCTAATTCATTAAATTAGTTATTTATTCTTTTTTTCTCATCACTCTCCTGACAAGAGAATATGGCTCCCACGAGAATGGGGCTTTTTTAACCCCTCTGTCCGTGGACATATCCTCCGCACCTAACGCAGTGCCTGACGCAAAGTACGTGCTATAGAAAGATGTGTTGGATGCGTGAATCTTGAGTAATGCCCTTGTATGCAGTGGTGCTCTCTAAATGTTATTTGTTTGTTTGGTTGCTTGAGAAGGCCAGCCAAATTGGGGCAAACCAATCTTATTCTCTTCTAGAAGAGGCTCTGGTCAGATAGCCCAGTCTTGGAGACTCTCATTTCTCGAGGTTGATAGAATGAGCCTTGTTGAGACTGTCACGGCCTTCCCAGCTGGGCTGAAAAATGCCTTTGGAATCAGATGCCAGGGAGGCAATGGGCCAGCTCTAAGACTTCCCAAGGAGCCGGAGTCAGGGCTGGCTTCACATCCCGTTCGTCAGCCTCAGCACACAGAGGAGAGGCCTTCAGCTGCCAAGGACTTTGTTTTATTGTCACTGCAGTTGGCTCTCCTGTAGGCAGGAGCTGCCAGGGTAGCAGCCATCAAGCCCTGGACACTGGGCTGGGGTAATAATAGCAATTCCATAATTCTCATCCGAGCTGCCGCCGAAAGGAGGAGCTGCTGGAGGTGGCTGAGAAAACAGGAGCCCAGCAGCAGCAGGAGGAGGAAGGGCTGGTACTGGCTGTTCTCTCTCTCACTTCCTCACAGACCTGGACTTGGGACGTGGCTCATGGACCTTCTTCCATCCCAGTCTCAGTTCAGTTTTTCCAAAGCTTGTCACAGAAAGAGGGCCAGGATGTTATTCTTAAGCCATAGGGACATGGCAGAGAATTCTAAGGTAGAAAATTGTGATGCCATCTTGCAGGTCCTTCCGTAGACAGCCTGCATCACAGACAAGAGACACTGCTGCTTAGGTTGCATTTGAAATGTTACTTCTGTTACTTGTACCTTCTGGCTTTTGGAAAGACAGGACATCTGATTGAGAAATTATATAAAACTGTTCTCACCATTCCTGAGCTATGAATTCTGCCACGTGTGTGGGATGATAAACCTTTGCACCAAGCTGGTCTGAGATACCCCTGAGTTCTGGCCTTGGAGTAGGCAGGCCTAACTACACTGAGAGGCTGTCTGGGAGTCTCTGAGCTATTGTGTACACTCCCGTTCCTTATTTAGGAAGAGGCAATAACTGACATCTGAAACCTGTCTTTCAAAGAGCTTGCCTATGGCACCTGGAGGTAAATCCAGAACTGAGAGCCCAGATTCTCCAGCCTGAGTGTCTATCCACAGCACTGGGCAGGGAAGTGAGGGTGAATGGACACCAGCCTCAGAGAACAAAGCCGGTAGCACATGTAAATATCAGTTTTGTAATTGCATATAGTTTATCCCTCCAAGACCATAGTTAAGGCTCAATGACACTCCAGTCTCCCCTCTAACAACTGTTCAGGGCAGCCTTTCCTGAAAACCACTCCCTGGCACATGAAGCCTAGCACTATAGTCTACTGGGAAACACAAGTCTTGAGGATGAGCTTCTAGAAATACTAAGGGTTGGTTGGACCTACTTGATATCATTCAGTCCAGGGCCCTGTGGGATTTTCATTCATGCCCTCACAGCCTCCCAGTGAGGCTCCCTGGACTGTGAGGAGAGCACAGGATAGTTGGAGCTCACTATTAGGGCCAGCAGCAGAGTCTGGAGTGTGGACAGTTAAGCCTCCGCTCTAAGCTGTTTTCAGGTGGTGGAGTGTTTCTACCATCCACCCAGACCCTAGCAAGGTTAAAATTGTATATAGGTTTGGCTTTAGACATCCCCTCCATCCGCCTCTTTTTACCACTTCCTCTAGCCACCTTCTCTGGTGCCACCGTCTGTCTACCCTACCGAGACAAAACAATGGTCCACTTTATGGACTTTGTTTCCCCTTCTTTCATCAAAATGTCCCCTCTACCTGAAAGGCAACAGATTGTCAAATCATCCAGTCTTAATAATATGACATTTTCTCCCTAGTGACCTAATCCTATAGCTCAGTGAAGATAACAAATAATTATAATAATTTACACTCATAAGCACACCTTAACCATTATAGATTTTTCTACATATTATTCATTCAGTGGACTTTATTGAATGTCTGTGACAGACTTTATCTATTGTGCCCACATTCCTTACTGGGTACTGGCAACACTGCAGCTTGATAAAGAGTCATAAGAAACTAGCTGGAACATCATAGTGTAGTGTTCATGACTGTGGGGTCAGCAGGAAGGGAGGGTTTGCATCTCTTGGATCAGGTGATGTTCAGTGCAGAAGGTGATCAGCTTACCAGAGCAGCAAGGAGTGAGGTGGGTGGCATAGGCTCATTTGGTTCTCAGGACAATCCTAGAAGTCTGGCAGAATTGTTATAGTTGACCTTAATTTTGCCACTGAAGAGATGAGGTCCAGAGAGAGACAGAGACTTCCCTAAATTCATTTTGAAAACCAGAAACAGGACAGGAAACTGAACCCAGCTCTCCTGAGCTCACGTTGCTTCCTTAGCTACTCGGGACACCAGGGCTGTCCTTGTACGTGAAGATGGCTGACTTTTGTGGCAGGCATTTTTTCTATAGTTTACAAGTATGCATTCCTAAGCACTGTACTTTAGTTGTGCCCACATCTTTGATATATCTTTCTAAGTCTCTTTTGATAGAAACTTTCCTTTTGTATCCCCTTTTTGTTCCTTGCCATGTATTTGTTGAAGAACCAGGGTCATTTGACCTATAGGGCTTCGGACAGACTAGATCTTGCTGATTGCACCCTCATGGTGTTGTTTAGCATGTTCTCCCACCCTGTGCAATTTTGATAAAATAATAGTTGGAACTTGAGTTTTGATGACATTCAGGTTTGATTTTTCTCCTTAGGTGACAGGTTTTAGTATGCTGTTTCATCAGGAGACATGTAAGTTCTGCTTGCCTCTTTCTTTGTCATGTTAGTAGCTGTTGATCCTCAATGCCTAGATTGATTAATTAATCCATGCTTTATTCTGGTATCTCCAATCTCTGCTTCAATGCCTTGTATCTTGCTTTGCCTCTGTGCTCTGACCTCTAGAGAGACACGAGTGTTTTTCTGACTTCCCTGGGTCTTATCCTTTCAGCCTCCACATTAACACCAGTCTCCTGTACCCAGCTCAGGCTTTCAGAACATCTTCTTGATTTTTACCAAATTTAGATATTTGCAGAATTCTTGTGTGACCACCTTGCACTGTTATGGAAAGGAAGGATCCTGCTCAGACTCATCTTACTGTTTGGCTTTCAGATCTGCCTAGATGGGCCTGTAATAAATGGCCAGGGAGATCTTTCTGGGCTCGGAGGAAGGATGACAACAGGACAGCTTGGAAGCATCATGAAGATTTTGTCATCATGGAAGCTGAATTCTGCATTTTCATAGTTGCTGAAGAGACTGCCAAGTTGTTTGCCAAAAATATTTCCTTTGTCTCTTGGCCACAGGAGGCTTTTGTTCCCTCTCTTGAGTAAGCTGTGTCCCTGTGACTGAGTTCTGGCCAATGGAACATAGCTAAATATGTCACTCAGGCCTAGCCCATTAACAACAACTGAGTGATTCCATATCCTTTCTCTTCCATATCCAGGCTGGATGGATAGGGTCCAGCAGAGGACTTAGAGTCTTAAGAGTATGGCAGACACACAAGATGGAAAAACCCTAGGGCACCAAAAGACCATGTGGGAGTCTGCCCACTGGCTTGGAACATGTGTGTTGGACTTTGTGGGAGACAGTAATGAATTTTCACTGAATTAAACTGTTTTAATTTGAGGGGTTGATATAGCAACTAGTGTTATTTGCCCTGGCTTATACAAACCCTTTGGAGAGTGAAGAAGTGGCTCATAATGAAAGTAGAGGAAAGGAAAGTAAACCCTGAAGAAGTTAAGGCAAAATAATTGGAACTTGATCACTTAAATTCCATGTAGTATGATGCCTTACTCAACGTGGTATCATCTCTACCCCAAAGGAATTATTTCTGAATGTTGTGGCTACCCGAGTTACCTGAGTACCCCTTATGTGTGGGGTGCTGTCTTTGGAGAAGACATAATGAATCACTAATTAGGTAATGCCAGAGCTCTTTCTGAGGAAGAGATGTTTGTGGAAAGGGCAGGGCAATAAAATCATGGCCTCTCCACTCTAAGAGCAGCAAAAAGATGGGGACCCTGAGTCACCAATGGGGCAGAATCTGGCCCAAATATTGGGAAGAAATTATTGTATTAACAGTTGTGACAAAGAAAGGAATAACCCTAAGATTTCAGAGGAAGGATTGATAGAAATCATCACAGATCTGAAACTCTAATCTCAACATTGGCTGACTCCATCTGACTCTCTATGTTCATTCAAATATGTCTCTGGCAGAGAACACTAGATCTCATCTAAGAGGTGACCAGAGGATGTCTGCTAGTTTAGGCAGCATTTTCTCCTCATGGAGTTTTCTTCCTTCCTTCTTCTGGGGAGATTTTGTTTTTCAGAACTTTATTAAGATTTCATATCCTTTCCAATGGTTTTTCAGCCTTTGGAGATCAAATAGATATTCTGGCCTTGGTCTTATTTCATCACTGTTACTCTTTAGACTTATTTCATCATNACTTTATTAAGATTTCATATCCTTTCCAATGGTTTTTCAGCCTTTGGAGATCAAATAGATATTCTGGCCTTGGTCTTATTTCATCACTGTTACTCTTTAGACTTTCAGACATCTGATGACTTAAGTTCACCAGAGGCTAGCATTGTGGGTCACTGCTTTGGTTAGCTTCAGCTGCTTTTTATAACACACACAGAGGCATTCATCTTCCAAAAGTTTACAAGACCGGCAGTTGACTGTGGTAGTCAAGAGAAGCCTCGGGAGCACCAAGGTTATTCAATGGGAGGGGGAATAGTCTTTTCAACAAATAATGCTGGGACAACTGGGTTATCCAATGCAAAAGCATAAAGGTGGACTTCAACCTCATATCATATCAAGACCTAAATATAAAACCCAAAACTTTAAAGCTCTTAGAACAAAATGTAGGAGCAAATCCTCATGACCTTGAATTGGGCAAATCCTCATGACCTTGAATTGGGAAAGTCCTTCTTCTTCTTTTTTTTTTTTTTTTTTTGGGAAAGTCCTTCTTAGATACTCCATCAAGTGCACAAGCAATAGAAGAAAATAATAGATAACTTGGACCTCATGAAGCACTTTTGTGCTTCAAAGAATACCGTCAAAAAAGTGAAAAGATGACCTACGGAATGGGAGAAATTCACTTACCTGAAAGGGACTTGTATCCAGGAGATATAAGAATTCCTACAACTCAACACTAACAAGGCAATCATTTTTCTTAATAGGCAAAACATTTGAATAGACATTTCTCCAAAGAAAATATGTACACAAATGGTCAGCAGGCACAAGCAAAGATGCTCAACGTCATTAGTCATCAGGGAAATACAAATCAAAACCACAGTGAGATGCCACTTCACATTCACTATGGTGGCTGTAATCAAAACAGTGGGAAATGATTAAGTGTTGGTGAGTATGTAGAGAAACTGGACTCTCCATACACTCTTGATGGGAATGTAAAATGGTGCAGCCACTTTAGGAAATAGTTTGGCAGTTCCTCAAAGAGTTCAACATAGAGTTAGCATGTGACTCAGTAATTCCACTCCTAGGTATACCCAAGAGAAAAGAAAACATATATACTCACAAAAACCTGCACACAAATGTTCATAGCAATATTATTCGTAGCAGCCAAAAAGTGGAAACAATTCAAATGCTTGTCAACTGATGAATGGATAAACAAAAAGTGGTATCTTTACAATGAGATATTATTTGGTTATGAAGAAGACATGCAGGGGCGCCCGGGTGGCTCAGTCATTAAGTGTCTCCCTTCAGCTCAGGACGTGATCCCAGGGTCCTGGGATCAAGCCCCGCCTCGGGCTCCCTGCTCTGCTGGGAGCCTGTGTCTTCCTCTCCCATTCCCCCTCCTTGTGCTCCCTCTCTCACTGACTGTCTCTCTCTCTCTCTGTCAAATAAATAAAGAAAATCTTTAAAAAGAAAAGAAAAGAAAAAGATATGCGGTACTGATACATAGTACAACATGGATGGATTTTGAAAACATGCTAGATGAAAAAAGCCCATCACATATATTGTATGCTTTTACTTACATGAAATGTCCCAAATAAGTTAATCCATAGAGACAGAAAGTAGATTGGTGATTGCCAGGGGCTGGGAGAAGGGGGGAATTGGGAATGTCTGCTGATGAATATAGGGTTTTGTTTTTGTTTTTATTTTTGTTTTAGAGAGAGAGCACAAGAGAGTGCCAGTGGGGTGGGGAGAGGGATAGAGGGAGATGGAGGAAGAATCTTAAGCAGGCTCCATGCCCAGTGCAGAGCCCAATGCAGGGCTTGATTCCACAATTCTGAGATCATGACCTGAGCCAAAATCAAGAATTGGATGCCCAGCCTACTAAGCCACCTTGGCACCTCTATAGGGCTTCTTTTTGAGGTGATTAAAATGCTTTGGAATTAGTGACGATAACTGCACAACTCTGTGAATACACTAAAAACCCACTGAATTATACGCTTTAAGAGAGTTAGTTGTATGGTATGAGAATTATATTTCAATAAAGCTGTTTAAAAAAGAGAGGGAGGTCAGTCTCTGGAGCCAGACTGAGTTCAAACCCCAGCTCTTCTGATTACATGTGTGATCTTAGGTTAGTCATTTACCCACTCTGTGCCTCAGTTTCCTCATGTGTAAAATGAAGATAATTGTAGTACCTGTCTCATAGGGTTGTGAGGATTACATGAATTAAGAGAATGGCTTCTGGCACAGAGCAAGGACTCCATAAGAGTTACCTTTGAAAAAAAATTACTATGCTATTACTGTGCCTTTGAAAAAAAATTACTATGTCATTATGTACAATGACCAGCCACCTGTACACAAATCAAGGGCCAAAGAAGGCTTATCAGCAGGGAGGGCCTGGTCCAGGGTGATGTCCACAAGCAGGACCATGGCTTAGAGAACTGGATAGCTCCCACACTGAAAGAGCCACTCACAAAACTTGCAGAGCACTTAGTACATACAAACATACATAAATACAGAGTCTGGCTCAAGATTTTTGGCCAGAGTCCATTGAGAGTTATGAATCCCTCTTTGAACAATGGTAGCTATTATTAAAATCTAGAGACTTTGAGTTGGATGCTTTCTCTAGCCCAGACACTGATTCAGAGCTGCAACATTCTAAATAGCGAGGCTAGAAATTGATGCCGTTTTGAGCTGATTTATTGAGAGGTTTCTTGATTTGGGTCAGGTTCCTGCAACATTTGGAAAGTGACGACTATAGCATCATTATTTCCCCCAAATGACCAAAATTATAGCTGGTAACCTGAGGCCAGTAAATTTCCCTGCAGCAGATGTTAAACTCTTTTAAAAGATGATTAACAATGGGAGACTTGGCTCCATGGCAGAGCAACCAATCGGGTGGCTCTGCTGAAGTCAACGTGTGAGGTAAGGGGCACATCAGAGCCCCACGGCGTGGTGGGGAGCCCCGGCTGAAGACTGCAAGACCCCACGTGTTGTGATGTGAATCAAGCCTGTGGTGCTGGGTGGCAGGACATGTGGTGCTGTGACAAGAGACCTAGCCTGGTGTTGGATCTTGGGTGTTGGGCGACCAGGGCTTGGGGCTTGTTCTGTCCACAATGTGACTCAGGGCAAGCTCTTTCCTTTCCCTGGGATACAGGTTCCCCTTCCTTTAGAATAAGGAAGGACCACAGTCAGTGGTCTCTAAGGTATTTTGTGAACTTTAGGCTGATTTGTTTTTTCACTTGAGAAGAATGCAGATACATCATTTGCTAACCTCCAAAGATCCGTGATTTTTAGGTAAACAACCACGAAAGAACCATGATAGGTTATACAATTATAATGACGCTTGTTTTACATCACCATTGCCAGAGAGTTCAGGAGTGAAAAGGCACGCGGCTGGATCCAGAGAGGCGATCCCTGGGACCCAGACTAGGTCTCTGGGACTAGACATAAATGTTTGCTGGTGGAGGACAAGACTCCATCAGAGTCCCCCATGGGAAATGCTCTGCAACTTTTGCTCATCTTTCCAGCAGTTAAGTTCTTCACCTGTTCATCTCTCCCCCCTTTCCTAAAGGTTTGTCCTCTACTCCTGAGGTTTGTGAATCAAGTACTCAACATACACCCTTACACATATGCACATACACGTGTATGTATGTACTTGCTGGGTGGACTTGAGTGTATTCTAATGAACTCCAACATCTTGGGATCCCATCTCTATCCAATCCAAATTCTCCTGATTGCTCCCAGCGTGAGGTCACGCACCATTGAGATCCTTTAGAAAAGTCCCAGATGGTCTTTGCTTCACCCCATCCAGGGGAAATGGCCCAAAGTAGAACTTGAATTATCCCAAGCTTTTCCTGCCATATTATAAGACTCAACACAGCAAACCCCTTGAAGAATCACGTATGCATTCATTCAGTAAATATTCACTGAGTACTTACTAAGGGTCCATTTTGGCGCTAGCTCTGGAGATACAGTGCTGAACCAACAGAGAGGAAAGAGCTTAGAATGTTCTGGAGATGAAAGAAGGCCAGTGTGAGGAGTGTTTTTGTCCACTCATTCAGGCTGCTGTAATGGAATACCACAGTCTGGGTAGCTTATAAACAACAAACATTTATTTCTCAGAATTCTAGAGGCTGAAGTCCAAGATCAGGGTGTCAGCATGATTGGGCAGGGCCCTCTTTTGGGTCACAGACTTCTTGTTGTGTCCTCACATGGTGAAAAAGTGAAGGAGCTCTGTGGGATATCTTTTGTAAAAACACCAAACCCATTCCTGAGGGCTCACCCTCATGACCCAAGCACTTCCAAAGGCCCTGGCTCCTAAAACCATCCCATTGGGCATTAGGATTCCAACATACGAATTTGGGGGGACACCAACATTCAAGTCACGGCAAGGAGCAAGGTAAGTGAGTGGGGAGAGTGATGTAGGACAAGACTGGAAAGGTAGGCAGGGATCAGGTCATGTAAGGGCTAAGTGACTTGAGAGATGGATTTGTTCCTCCGCAGTCCTGAGGGAAGCGGCACACAGAGAGACATGACTGAGGGAGGCCATGTGGAGTTGGGGTAACCATGACATTTCTCAGGTCCATCAGATTGAATTATTCAGTTATTTTTTTTTTAAATATTTTTTTTTATTTATTCGACAGAGATAGAGACAGCCAGCGAGAGAGGGTACACGAGCAGGGGGAGTGGGAGAGGAAGAAGCAGGCTCATAGCAGAGGAGCCCTGATGTGGGGCTCGATCCCAGAACGCCGGGATCACGCCCTGAGTCAAAGGCAGACGCTTAACCGCTGTGCCACCCAGGTGCCCCGAATTCTTCAGTTATTTTTAAACACAATGACAATTAGCTTTTTTTTTTTTAATGAAGTGAATTATTGAGCATATATGAGAAATATCTGGAGCAGAAAACAGTGTAGGCTTTAGATTCAGACTTGAATTTGAATCTGGGCTCTGATTATTGCTGGGTGAGCTGGGGCAGGCTATCTAACTTCTCTGACTTGGGTTTCTCTCAATGAAGGCAGCAGTACTTATCTCATGGGCTTTGCAGGAAATAATACATAAAGTCGTGCTTGCACTATTGACAGTTCCTGGCATAGTTGCTCCTCCCTTCTCCACCAAGCTCCATTTTACTGTACGGACACCTCCATACTATGGTTCTCAGTTGCAAGCAACTGAATCTACTCTGGCTAGCTGAAGCATTAAAGGATGGTATTAAGAGATAGTGACTAACTCCCAGACTTGTTGGAAGAGTTACAGAAACACACTCAGGACTAAGGTTCCAGGAACACTCCCAGACCACGCTGCAGAGCTAACCCTGTCTGGAAGCTGCTTCCCTCACAGATGACCTAGAATCACTCCACGTCTGCCATCACCCGTACCAGTAAGAATGGAAATCCCCGAGCCACTGGAGTTTCTGGCACTTGCCTGGCGACCCATCTATTCTAGGCAACATTCTGCTCACAGAGCAAGAAAGGCCTAGAGACCCCCTGCTGTTTCTAGCCACACAAACTTGAGCTACCGCTTTCTCTTTTCAGGCTGGACCATCTGATTCTCCACAAGCTTAGTTTGGGGTGACACATTCTCTAACCAAAAAAATTTACTTTTCTGTACAACTGATTGATGTCAGTCTGTCTCAGAACTCCTAATAACCTTCTTATTTTTCTAGCCTCTAGTAGGGAACAAAGATTAATTGTGCCATTTGGGCTTTTTTCTTTCCCCAAGCAGCAGCTCTCTCCCTCCCTCCCCCCAGGTCTTCTCTTTCTCACTCTTTGTTTTTCTGTCTTCTTCTTCATTGCTTTAAAACCAAACAAAATCATACTTGTTTTTGGAGAAACCTTTGAGATCATGGAGTCCAACCCCATATATAGCCCAGAGTGGGGCTATGGCTCATCTGAGATCCAGCCAAAGCCCCTTTTGACCTGAGGAAGTAGAATCAGGGGCTTTGGATTCTTATTTCAGCCCAACCATTAACACAAGGTGAGATCCCTTGACAGTGCACTTCCTGTTTTAGTCAGGACTTCAGGCTGTAAGTGACAGAAACTCAACTAAAACCAACCTTGGCAAAAAGGGACTTTAATTGTTCGTGTACTCTGGAAATGCGGGGTGGGTTGGGACTTGGAGTCACTCTCAGTCTCTCTGTGGATTTTCTCTACTTTCTCCTACCTCAGGTGGGATCTCTCCACACAGTGGGACCGTGGCTGCTGGCTGCTCTTGACTCACATATCCCAGATTTATCACTGAAAAGGAAAGGGCTTCTCTCTTAAGCCCTAGCTTATAAAATCTCAGGGAAGGTCTTTGGTCATGTGCTCCACCCTTTGGACCAATCATAGAATCCAGCTGACTGTGACTGGCTGAGTTTGACAAACAGCCATGGCCAGGGTTATGGAGTCACACAGATGTGAAGGGAGAGAAAGGAGATACAGGTCCTCTGAAGAAGCTGATGGGGTACACAGACATGACCATGAAAGGTCACCGAGGGCCCTCCAACACCGTGATTTGTGTGACCTCCACTCACTCTCTCCATGTTTGCTCTTCTCATCCCTCTGTGTGGTACTATGGAAGGAAAACAGGTCTAAAGTGGAACAAACAGAATTTGCTTGAAGAGAGATTCCCTTATACACGTTTCCTAGGAAGAAGAACACTTTAACTCCCAGTGGTCCAATGGATACAAGCCCATTCATACTTATCACCTGTGAGAGTAGGATTCTGAGGGAATGAGACACAAGACTGGTCATTTTTATGGTGGGATGAGAAATTGGAGTGGTAGTCTTCGGGGGGGGGGCAGAGCAGTGGGGGTGCAGGGCTGCGTTTTCTCCTGCCAGCAACACCAAAACCCATATCCACTTCCTGGTCCTTGAAGCTCTAGCTCATTAAATCATCCGTTCTGGTTTGATGACAGTCTCTTTAAGGAAATAATAGCATTGTTGTCTAGACTGTGAGCATCAGACTTTGGCCCACAGCCTTGTTGTTGTTATTATTGTTATTTAAAGCTTGCTAAGGAGAACATAGCTTCAGGGCCCTGAAGTGATTTTGCAGCATTACTGTAGACCTAATCCCTAAGTACCTTTCAGGTTTGAGGAAAGGGCTTTGTTTGACGGAGTCTTCTGAATAGCTGACTGACTTACAAGGAAATATTTTTGTTTGAAATTTTAGGGAAGAAAATCCCACTAGAAGATATGGCCCTTGTCCCTGTGAAGGGAGGCAGCTCCGGAAGCAGCCAGACAGAAGTCAGGCATAAAGCCATTGGCTCGCTCCGAAATTCATCTTTTGTCTATTTTTTTATAATCTGATCCAACTTTGCTTTTGTCATCTTCTCTACAACTTCTTGACTTTTTTGGTAAAAGGTAGAACTTTATTTTGTTATGAGTCACTAGCCACGAGAAGTTCTCGCTCTTCCGGTGGCTCAGTGCTGCTTCTAAAGTGCTGCCGCTACTGCCGCTCCAGCTTTGTTCTGGATCTGTTTCCATGGCTGATTAACAGGGGGCATGTGTGAGGAGCCAAGGGCAGGACTTGCTGAATCCCGATTCTCTGAAATCTGGCTGTGGCCTGATTTCATGTCAGTCAGTCGTCCTCACATGTTCAAGACAGTGCATTGTGGGGGAACAGCTCCAAAGGGGAAGCAAATTTGGGTTTAGTTTATTTTTTCCACAGTATAGAGAAGTTTTTCACTGTTCTCCTCAAATAGCCAAAAAAACGTCTGGTTCAATAGATTCTGCGCTTGGACTTTCCCCCAAACACAACATATCCCCTCGAGGGAAGACAAAAATGTAAAGGATATCTACATGGTGTGGCCCATGCACACCACCCTTTGTGAATGATGCAAAGGGTGCTGGGTGTGATGGCTGGGTGGTCCCCATCCCCATTCTGGGAGACCTGGGACTGGGTTTACAGAGGCCAGAGTTTTGAAGGTGGGGGAGGCTCTGCTCATGCCTTTGCCTTGTTCGCTTTGCAGAAGGTGTGGCCTCTGATAGGGAGCACAATCAATTCTTTGTTTAATAAGAGTTACTCGAGATAGAATTATGAACATAAATAATCCCTTAAAGGAATTGTTGAATTTGGGCTGAATGTGAGCTGATCCCAGGGTTTATTCTGGAAGCCAAGCTTTTAAAGAAAGTGCAGATGATTTCTCTCTGAGAGTGTAGACATTGTATGATCTCAGGTTCTGGCTACCTGTGGTTTTGCTATATTGAAGCATTGGAATGGGTGGGGGAGGAGAGAATTTGGAGTGGGTTGTTGCAGAACTAGATGCATGGGCACAAGCTGTTGTAGACACATGACTAAGACCAGCAATAAAGATGCCTTGACAATCTCAGACTGCTCAGGCATGGCTCTCCATTGACAGCCTACCCTCGGTTGCCTTGGGGGACGCTGCATTTCACAGCCTACTAGCTGAATATCCTACAGGGTCCACCTGAACCCCAAATCCCCACTGAAGAGAACTTCCTTTAGAAAAATCCAGTAGAGAGGGGTGCTCACATCTCAGTCAAGGCCATCTGGGCACTAGTCTCAGCACTGCCACGAATCAGAAGGAGCATGTTGCCCCAGGACCAGACGTACACAGAGCCAGGCTTTCATTTCTCCACCAGACAGGGGGGAGATGGCCTCATGTGAGGAAGCTCAGCTCCATGTGTTTTGTGGCACATGGTACATGAAACTGTGGTGCTGTTTTGGGAGGAGAGGGCTACCTGGCATGGTCCTATATAGCTGGAGGACCTCTAATGTGCCATCCCCCTGTCCAGACGTCTTCCCATTACACAGACCTGTTGCGTTCTTCCCATCCAGGTTGGCCTCCCCTCTGTTCATCTGAATACTAAGCAGATAAGCATATACTAACACAACTACTATGGAGCTTTCCTGGACTCCTCAGCTCCTTGCATCTATTTTGTCTGATACCGTTTGCACTTCCAGACTTCTTCTGGTTAGTAGTTGACTGATGTATCTTTTTTTTTTTTACTTTCAAACTTTCTGTGCCCTCATGTTTTAGATGTAGCTTTTATAAGCAGCCCATTGTTGACATTTTAAAAATTCTTGTCTGATATCCTTGTTTTTTAAGTGATGAGTTTAGTTTTTTTACACTTACTGTGATTACAGACATATTTGGCCTTATTTCTGTCATTTTACTTTGTACATTATTTGTCTTGCTTTTTCTTTTTTTCTCTTTTCTGACTCATTTTTGGATTAAGTTTGTTTTCTTGTTCCATTCTCCCCTTCTTTTCGCTAATTTGTATGTGATACATGCCTTCTAGTCTTTCACTGAAATTTCATGATGCATATTAAACAAATTCTAAGTTAATATTTTAACCCTCTTTCCAGATAATACAAGAAACTTGCAAGACATTAACTTTTTGTGCACACCTTCCAGACTTATATGCTTTTATGTTTGGCTTTTAGTTCTTTTTCTAAACCCCAGAATAGATAGTATCATGATTTCTGTATATGAAATGTTTGGTTAGATTTATATAAGTACTTATTAATCTCTTTATTCATCAATCCTTCTTGCATCTTAGACCTTCTATCTGGGATCATTTCTCCTTCAAGTATATTCTTTTGAAGTTATTATTATCATTATTTTTACTACTGGCTTGTTTGGATGCTCTTTATTTTATTTTATTTATTCTTTTTTTTATAATAATTTTTTATTGTTATGTTAGTCGGCCACAGCAACTTTTTTCATGACACATCTCCAAAGGCAAAAGAAACAAAAGAAAAAATGAACTTGTGGGACTTCATCAAGATAAAAAGCTTCTGCACAGCCAAGGAAACAGTCAAAAAAACTAAGAGGCAGCCCACGGAATGGGAGAAGATATTTGCAAATGACACTTTTTATTTTTATTTTAGAAAATGTCTTTATTTCATCCAAGTTCTAAAAGATACTTTTTTCAGGTACACAAATGTAGGTAGGTAAAGATTTGCTCCAAGTATTTTAAAGACGATTTCCATATTTGCCCTTGAGAATTATGTTTTTTTTTTTAAGATTTTATTTATTTATGTGACTGAGAGACAGCCAGCAAGAGAGGGAACACAAGCAGGGGGAGTGGGAGAGGAAGAAGCAGGCTCCCAGCGGAGGAGCCTGATGTGGGGCTCGATCCCAGGACCCTGGGATCACGCCCTGAGCCGAAGGCAGACGCTTAACGACTGCGCCACCCAGGCGCCCCAAGAATTATGCTTTCTAAATCTTAGNAACACAAGCAGGGGGAGTGGGAGAGGAAGAAGCAGGCTCCCAGCGGAGGAGCCTGATGTGGGACTCGACCCCAGAACGCTAGGATCACGCCCTGAGCTGAAGGCAGACGCTTAACGACTGCACTACCCAGGCGCCCCAAGAATTACGCTTTCTAAATCTTATGCGCTTTTTTGGATGATTGGTCTTTTCTCAGGGTGCTTTATTATCTTCCCTTTATTGTTGGCGTCCTTTAGTTTACTTTCATACAGTCAGTGTGTGTGTGGGTGTGTTTACATACTTTTGATATATTTTGTGCTTCTTGTACCTGTACTGATCTTTCACCAGTTCTAAAGAAAGAGAAGCCACTTTGTCTTTGAGAATTGCCTCTTCTCTATCTCCTTTCCTCTTTCCTTCTGGAACTCTGTTTAGAAATGTTAGCCCTCTGTATTCTATCTTCCTTCTCTAAATGCCTCTGGTCACCATTGGTCTTCCTCTGCTCTACACTCTTATACAACTTCTAGTTCGCACTATGACATTGAATGCAGACATTATTGCTTCTGCCGTTCCTTGTTTTAGTTCTGTGTCCCTAAGTAGACTGGAAGCCCCTGAGGACAGTGCACCTGTTTCATGTGTTACTTGTAGTCCCATGGGACGTGGCTCAGCTTGATATAGTAAGAGCTCAAGAAACATTTCATCATACAGGCCCATTATTTCATTCTCCTGAACTACACCCTGCCCTGAGAATTACAGGTGACCTCTCTGGAGCCTGATGAGTGCCCTGGACCAGGACACACACACCCATTATTCTTCTATAAGCCTTTGCAGGGTGTAGTGCTCTGTTCCCCTGGCCTCAGCTGACTTCCTTGGATTGTGCCTTTTACCTCCTTCGGCCCAGGAGACTCACCCGCATCATTGGAACTCACTTCTTGTCTTCCTTCTCTATCTAGTCTTTTCACGCCATCCCTGCTTGTCTGCCACCCGCAGTCTAGAAATACAATTTCAAGGGCAGACCTTGAAAATATTTGGGAATGAATGCTGCTTCTAGAATTTGACATCTGCCTCCACTGGCTGTGTGGCTCTGGGCTCTGAGCCTTAGTTCCTTTCCCTATAAAATGGGAATGATGTGGTAAAAAAATTTGAGATAGTGAGTGTGAAAGTGCTTTCTGAATGTTAGGCATAATTATTGTCTGCAAAGCAATATTAAATGATGGTTATGACCATTAGACACAGGAAATAGAAACAAATCTATATTAGTTTTGGGAAAATAAAGTTGAACTATATTATTCTGTCTGTCTTTTGAAAGATTATTTAAAAAAAACCTCTACCAACCTGACTTCAATGAGAAAGTGCTGAAAGGAAAAAAAAAACCAGATTTTTTTCTGGACTGCAAAATAAAAAATAATGTAAAAGAGGGGATTGAGTGGTTTGTTTAAAACTCTGACCATCTTGAACCTATTTGAAACCCTGTGTCCCCTTTAAATCACGTTGCTCCTGAGTTAATAGGTAAGATTACAGCCAGGAAGAATAGGGTAACAGGAAATAAGGGAGAGGATTTAAAACATAAAAAGTGTCAGGCTTCAGAACTTCAAGAATGCTGAATCCCATCTCGTCTCAGCATCCTGCCCTGTAAGGCTTTGGAGAGGCCACTGCTTTGCAAGGATCCTCTTCTGTGCTGCAAACCGCTGGAAATCAAAGCCACATGTGAGCCCCACCACTCCACCCTGTGACCTCCCTCCAGCTCTGCATGCCAGTTCCTGCCCTCTCGGGGACCTGGGGACCCTGGAATCTTGAAGCCTTTGTAAGAAGCAATTTCATCCTTGGACACTCTTGTGGCAGCAGAGATAGAGTGATGTCACTACAGTGGATGTCACTTGTCCCTTTCTTTGTCATCTTCTTCTTCCCCTTCCTCCCTCCCCCCCTCCTCCTCCGTCTTCTTTTTCTTCTTCTTCTCTTTCTCCTCCTTCTCCCTCTCCCTCTCCTTCTCTGTGGCAGGAAGGGGGAAGGTGGATAAGGGATGTTTGAAAGGAGAGAAGATAAGATGTGGCCAGAGAGACATGGCTCTGACAAATGGGAGAACAGATGCAGCCAGACAGAAGGAGGACAGCCCACAGGACTCTGTGTGTGTGTATGTGTGTGTGTGTGCGCGCGCACGTGTGGTAGCTGGCTGGGCGCCAAGGTCCTCTGGAGCAGTGAGGTGCTGTGTGGGTTCCTGGGTTAGGTTGTCTTCCCTTCATCTGCACACAGAGCAGGTGTGGATTCATGGAAGCTTGGGGAAGGGAGGAGGGGCCATGGGGTCACGTAGGAGTGGGGAAAGAGGACAGCAGCCACAGGAGCAGCAGCCTGGAGGATGGACACGTCCCAGGAGTCTCTGGATCTTGGGGTCAAAGCTGCTTCCCCACATTTGGGTGGGATGAGTCTGGAACCACTTCACTTGGCTGTTAGAGGAGGCCTGGGGTGGTCTGTGCTCCAGGAGTTTGGAGAGGGTCACCTGGGACATGGAGGGAGGGTACGTCTCCCCCCTGTGGCTAACAGAAGGCACCCCCTGCCCCAGGAAGCATGGGGAAGACGTGCCCACGGGAGAGGAAGTAATCCCTCACAGCTGGCCATTCTGGGGGCAGCGAGCAGCTGCAGGGAGCCCCAGGGAGGTCAGAAGGATGCCCTTCTCCACCCATTTTTTCTTCCTCCCCAGTGCTATTCTGAGAGGGAGGGGATGTGAGGACTGGAGTCGGGAGGGCACAATTTGCCTCGGTTTTCTCCCCTGCATCTCTGACTTGCTGTTTTCCTGTTTTTCACCCTCCCTGCCATGGTGGCCTCAAGATGGAAAAGTGACCTTCACAGAGCAAAGCAGTCACCCCTTAGTGAAGGACCTCCCCCTCCCAAACCTCTCCTGGCTCTTGTGCCCGGGTCTGCACCAAAGGCTGCAGGAGGCTGTCCCTCGTGAGAGTCCCTTGGAATTTTGTGGGAAGAGAGAATGAGACGAGAAGTGTGACAGCCTCTTGTGGAACACAGGGTCCTACACGAATGCCGAGCGCCGAGGCACCGCCAACAGCTGGACCGCGGGGCAGTCACCCCGGAAGCTAGCACAGACTGGGGCTGAGGTAATCAGAAGTCAAAGGTCAGAGAGACCCAGCTGCTGCTTCTCACTCTGGTCCCCACCCTGTTGTCCCCTCTGAGGGGTTCTTGGTGCCACACGCCCCCACACAGCGTTCCTCCCCGGCGGGGCCTTAGTCCAACTGGGGCAATTTAAGGGGCTCATCCAGGCCCCACAGTAAGATGTGAGTCCCTGCTGCTGCCCCTTCCGCCCTTACCTCAGCAAGGCCGCCCTGGCTGCGGGTGAGGAGATCACGTCCGAAGGGTTAGCAACGGGGCAAATAGCAGATTTCTTTGGACTTCTCCATTATTAGCGTTGCCTTTTCTCATGACTGCTGCCGAGGGCTCAGGACAGAAAAAGTGGCAAAGCCCAAGGCCTGGTGGGGGGATGCGATGAAGTGGTGGTGAAAATGTAGGGCAGACACGAGCTCCCCAAATATTCCAGGGGCTCCTGTGCACTCCTTCCAACCTCTCGCGCACTGAGATGGAGTCACAGGGCTCGTTCTGGCCAGGGGATGATGCGCAGAATGACGGGGGTCACTTCTGGGCTGAGGGGGTTAAAGCTGGTGTATCTCTTCCACACCCCCACCCCCATCCCGCCTCCCCTGTTACAGCAACCCCAGAGACCATGTGGTCCAGAAGCCTCGACTGCTGGATGGAGAAGGGCTGCCCAACCTGCCTGGAGAATCTTCCAGAGTGGGAAATAAGCTTTTAGTGTGCTAAGCCACTGAGCTTTGGGGGTTTACTGGGGGACTGCTCGCATTAATTACTTTGATGAATACAACCCCTGACATCAACAAAGTCCCTTCAGTTATCTATCACATGCTTTTCCTAGGAAACACGGTCTCTTCTTATGAGCCAACTGGAGCAGGGACTTGCCCAAGGTGACGCAGCTAGAAAAGAAGCCGATGGGACTGCTGGTAGTTAAGCGATGTCCAGCAGGGGCAGTAAGAGTGAAATGAAGAGGCCACCCCCTCCTTGGTTTACAGAGCCGGGTAGGAGGCCAGGCCCAGAAGAGGGGAGAAGGAAAGAAAGAGGGAAAGCTTCCAGGAGGATCCTGGTTCCGTTTCCCCTCTGCGCCCTCTTAGCCTCATGGCTGGTGCAGTTGCAGGCAAGGGGGTGCCCTGCGTGAGGCCCCCAGCACCGGGAGGCAGAAGCATGGAAATGTGTGTCTGGGGACGCCTGTGCCTGGAGGCAGGTGTGCTCTGGATGGGGGCGCGAATGGCCATAAGGCCATGGAGACTTGGCGCAGAGCGAAACGAGCAGAATGGAGATAGCCAATGAGCGCTCTGTCCCCAAGCCGCCCCTCGTCCTGACCAGGCTGTCGTTGCTCAACGTGCTTTTGGGCCCCTCTTTGGGGTGTGCCTGTTTGCTAGCCACATCCTTCGTAACTAAGCCACTGAGGTGCCGGTTCTCTTTTTCTCTTTCTGGATTGTTTTAAATTTATTTTTTGAATAGATAACATGGACAGTGTTCAGACACTTAGAAACGTTTCAAGGTCTAGGGGAAAAAGATTCATTCCCACCCTTGTCTCCTCTGTGCTCAGTTCCCAGCCCATCCCACAGGTAGCCCTTGCTGCCGGTTCATTATTTCCATTCAGATTTTGTTTTGTAGACTTGCAAGATAATTGTATTGTATTGTATCATTTTTAAAGATTCTATTTATTTATTTATTTGAGAGCGAGCACACGAGCAGGGGGAGTGGCAGGCAGAGGGAGAAGCAGACTCCCTGCTGAGCAGGAAGCCTGACTCGGGGCTCGATCCCAGGACCCCAGGATCATGACCTGAGCTGACAGCAGACACTTAGCCAACTGAGCTGCCCAGGCACCCCGATAATTGTATTATTATTATTATAATTATTAAAGATTTTATTTAATTATTTGACAGGGAGAGAGACAGCCAGTGAGAGAGGGAACACAAGCAGGGGGAGTGGGAGAGGAAGACACAGGCNTGGAGCCCAATGCGGGGCTGGATCCCAGGACCCTGGGATCATGCCCTGAGCTGAAGGCAGACGCTTAACGACTGAGCCACCCAGCGCCACCCCCCATAGTTGTATTACTTTTATCCTAGCTTTTCTCATGAATGGTGTCACATTATAGTGCATTTTGCTTTTTTCACTTAATACGTCTTGGAAGTATTTCCATACCATAATAGNCAGGGAGAGAGACAGCCAGTGAGAGAGGGAACACAAGCAGGGGGAGTGGGAGAGGAAGACACAGGCTCCCAGTGGAGCACGGAGCCCGATGCGGGGCTGGATCCCAGGACCCTGGGATCATGCCCTGAGCTGAAGGCAGATGCTTAACAACTGAGCCACCCAGTGCCACCCCCCATAGTTGTATTACTTTTATCCTAGCTTTTCTCATGAATGGTGTCACATTATAGCGCATTTTGCTTTTTTCACTTAATACGTCTTGGAAGTATTTCCATACCATAATAGAGAGTATTAAGAATCTTCTCTCTTATCAACAGATATGTAGTATTCCATGCTATGTAATGGTACTATGAATGATTTGACCAGTTCCCCCATTGCTATTACAAATACTAACGCAACAAACGTCCTTCACATATGTCATTTTGCATATATTCCAGTTTACCGGAAGGAGTTCCTAGAAGTGGAACTGCTGGGTCAAAGGATAAGGTGTATTTTACATTTCGATAGATGCCAAATTGCCCTCTGTGGGGGTTGGTCGTGCCAATTTTTATTCCTCTCAGCAGTGAATGAAAGCACCATTTTCTGAACAATTTCACCAGCAGAATATGTGTTCACACTCTCAGACTTCCATGATTTTGATAAGAGAAAGGTAGAATAGTTTTGTATTCTATTTTCATGAGTGAGGTTGTATATATTTTCAAATGCTTACGAGATATTTGTAGTTCTTTTTTCAGAAATTATCTGTTCCTAGGGGAGCCTGGGTGGCGCAGTTGTTAAGCGTCTGTCTTCGNAAATGCTTACGAGATATTTGTAGTTCTTTTTTCAGAAATTATCTGTTCCTAGGGGAGCCTGGGTGGCGCAGTCATTAAGCGTCTCTCTTCGGCTCAGGGCGTGATCCTCGCATTCTGGGACTGAGCCCCACATCAGGCTCCTCTGCTGAGAGCCTGCTTCTTCCTCTCCCACTCCCNCCACATCAGGCTCCTCCGCTGGGAGCCTGCTTCTTCCTCTCCCACTACCCCTGCTTGTGTTCCCTCTCTCGCTGGCTGTCTCTCTCTGTCAAATAAATAAATAAAATCTTAAAAAAAAAAGAAATTATCTGTTCCTATCCCTTGCCTATTTCTGCATTATGTTGTTGGTCTTTTTCTTATTAATTTGTAGGTGTTCTTTATTTATTATATAGAGCAGCTCTTCCTGACTGAGAATAAGTTGCAAATGTTTCTTCCTAGTTTGANCCACATCAGGCTCCTCTGCTGAGAGCCTGCTTCTTCCTCTCCCACTCCCCCTGCTTGTGTTCCCTCTCTCGCTGGCTGTCTCTCTCTTTGTCAAATAAATAAATAAAATCTTAAAAAAAAAAGAAATTATCTGTTCCTATCCCTTGCCTATTTCTGCGTTATGTTGTTGGTCTTTTTCTTATTAATTTGTAGGTGTTCTTTATTTATTATATAGAGCAGCTCTTCCCGACTGAGAATAAGTTGCAAATGTTTCTTCCTAGTTTGACTTCTAAAAGTTTTTTTGTTCGTTTTGTTGTTTTGCTTAGGATGTTTGTTGGTTTTTTTTTTTTTTTGGCCATGCAGAAGTTTTTGGTTTTCATGTAATCAAATCAGCCTTTTCTTATGTCATATGGATATTCAGTTATAGTTAGTCATCGCTTCTCTACTGTAGGTCTTTGGGAATCCTTTCAAGTCTTTTTCTAGTATTTTTATAGTTTTATTTACCTCTTGTCTAAGTTTTTGATCAATTTTGAATTTTCTTTTCTTTTTTTTTCTTTTAGAGAGAGAGTGTGTGCATGGGAGTTGGGGGAGAGGGGCTGTGAAGTGAGGGGGAGGCAGAGGGAGAGGGAGAGAGAAAGAATCTGAAGCAGGCTCCACTCCCAGTGTGGAGACCGAAGGGGGTCTCGATCTCATGACTCTGAGATCGTGACATGAGCTGACGTCAAGAGTCAGACCCTTAACTGACTGAGCCACCCAGGTGCCCCAATTTTGAATTTTCTACTTGAGTCCAAGTTTATTTTTATCTAGGTTGTTGGCAAGATACTCCAATAGTGCTTATTCAATAATCTATTTTTTTCACCACTGATTTGAAATGACACCTTTTTCATAACAAAATCATATATTATTTGGACCCATTTCTGGTCTTTCTATTATGTTCCATCGTTTTATCTACATGTGTGCCAATATTGCCATTTTTAAAAATATTGCACATGTATTATGACTGATAGGATATGACCTTCTCATTTCTCTTCTTATTCAGAGTTGTCTGGGCTATTTTTTGTTTGTTTGGTTGTCTTCTCCGTATGAAATTTAAAATCACATAGTCTGGTTAAAAATACATGTTAATATTTTTATTGGAATTTCATTAAATCAAAACAGTAACTTAAGAATGATTGACAATTTACTTGGACACTGGGTCTTCTTATCCAAGACTGTGGTGCAACTTTCATTTGTTTGAGTCTTTTTGCCTCTCCATCAGTTCTAGTCCTGTTTTCAGATGGAAGACTTTGGGGGAGATGCAAACATTTCCAAGTCCACAAGCATTAGCTGTCCATAATACAGCTAAGGGCCCTACTTGGTCTCCTTGCATCTCCCTCTGGGCCAAAGCTCACTCACCCTGCTCTCACCCTGATGTTGGGGTTGGGGTTTCAGGAGGAGAGGGGAGGATCTACCACCAACAGATAGAAAGTGAGACAAGGAGCGGGGGTTGGAGCTGGGGAGGGAGACACCATCTGGGTATCCAGAACTGAAAGTCAGCAATCTTGGACAAAGATAGAAAGGACAGGCGTGGAGGACTGTGGGTTACCGGTAGGTCTGCAGGAAGGTGGGGAGGAAGAGAAACCAGAGGGTGGGCAAGAGCAAAGTGTGGGGGAGGTGGTGGAAGGGGAGGAGAAGGAGGAGTGGGGGAAGGGAGGAGGAGGTGGGGGCAGGAAGAGGAGGAGGAGGGCTGCCAGGAGTAGGGAGTGGGGGTAGGGGGCTGGGCTGGAGGCATCTGGACAGGAACCCAGTTCTAGCAGGCCCTAAAGAGACTGCAACCTCTTCAAGGGCTAGGACAATATCTTCAGTGTCAACATCTTTTCAAATATGCAATAAATAACATACATATGAAAGTGTATAAAACATGTGTCTGGCTTACTGAGTGGCTATGAAGTCAACTCCCTTTCAGCCACCACCAGGTCAAGAAACAGAATGTTTATCAGCAATCCAGAAGCTCCCCATCATGTGTCTCCTAGAGCTAACTATCGTCCCGATAGTTTATGTTCAGAAGACAATTGCTATTATAATAAAAAAAAATGTTGACAAATTCGAGACCAGGGCTGAAATGTGCTAGAAAGGGGATTGGAACCTAGGCTAAGGAGAGAGACCTAAAGAGCAAATCAGGAAACTGAGGTGAAGGTGCAGCCCCGGAGCAGAGGTCTGGGAGCAAGGCCAATACTCCATAGGGATGTGGAGCTCCGGCATCTGCATGGCCCCCCAGCTGCCTGGCTCAAAGCATGCTGCTCCAGCTGGCGCAGTAGCTGGGGCAGCAGCTGAGTGCCCAGACATTCAGGGCCTGAGGAGTGTTATAGTGCAAGATTATCTTAGTTTCTTTTTTTTAAGTTTTATTTATTTGTTTATTTATTTGAGTGAGAGGGGGAGAGAGAGAGAGTGAGCACGGCGCACACATGGGGGTGGGGGGAGGGGCAGAGAGAGAGAGAGAGAGGGGGAGAGAGAGAATCTAAAGCAGACTCTGCACTGAGCCAGGCATAGGGCTCAATCCCACCAACCTGAGACCATGACCTGAGGCAAAATCAAGAGTCAGATGCTTATCCGACTGAGCCACCCAGGCGCCTCAAGATTATCTTGGTTTTAAGGAGCAGAACATGACTTCAACTAGCCCAAGTAAGCAGGGGGGAGCTTGGGCACCTCCCAGCGCTGAGGCCAGCTCGTTCCAAGACTCCATTGGGGAAACGAAGAATGCTGAGTTCTTGAACTCTCTGCGGGCTTCTGGTCTCCCTCTTCCATGCTTCTCTTGGCTTCTTCTCCCCAGCCCCACACTTTGCTTTCTCAGTGTAATTTCTCCTCTTTTCCAAGGCCCAAGAGAACCCTTCTTTCTATTCTAAGACATTTTTCAGCTCCTGCTTCCCATGCCTAGCTCCCTTCCCCAAAGGAAGAAGTCTAATTGCTCCCCATACATGGGTCCCACCCTGGGCCAGTGGGTGGTGCCCTGGGCTCAGACAGTCCACCTCATTTCTGGGGAGAACACCATGAGTAGGGATTTTTGCAAATTGTCTACCAAGAAGGGCACAGGCAAGAAGCCTCCATGTGGCTGGCCCTTGGTGTTCGTGGAATAGTTCTGAGGTTTGACTCATCCCTGAGAGGTAATCAGGCAAGTTGCTGACCTGAGTCTCATTAGACTCTGCCATAGGGTGGCATGTGGATGGCATCACTTGAGCAGCCAGCACCCCCTTCACCCATCAGGGGTGCATCTCAGGACTTTGTTTCTTGGTGACAAGAGACGTTCAAAAGAGAAAGTTCCTGGTGATCTAAAAGGTGGTTTTCTTAGAGTAGAAAGATTCAGAAAACTCAGGATTCTCAATGTCTTGGGCCTATAAAGACACTTTTGCTTTTTGGAGTTGGAGAATTTGGGCAGCTCCTAAAAGTCAAGGGCATTTGGGCTTGACTAGTTGGAGCAAAAAAGGGCATGGCCCACGTTAGTTTTTGTCATAGGGGAGCATGAGCTTGGAAGTGTGCTAGGCCAGGTCAGAGGTCAATGTAATACAGACAGATGACGGAGGATGCTGAGTGTGAAGTAGGGCAGGGCAAGGAGTTCTGGAACAAGTGTGTGCCTGGGGTGGGCCGCTGGCTTGTGTGTGGGGTGAGGGGTTTGGCCTAAAGAGACCTGCAAGGACAAGACAGGGGCCTATGCTCTCCACGTAATGGGCATTTAGGAAGGAACTCTGTTGTGTATTTTTAGGAAAGGGAAGGATCAAAGTCATTCAGTCCCTTCATGTTTCCATGAGGCCAGGTACCATAAGCAGACAGGGCCTATGTGGTAGCCTATGAGGAATTTTTGGGGGACTCCTAAGTCCCCTAACATCTCCCCCTTGCCCTTTTTAAAATCTGGAAATGCCTACCCAAAGGGAAGTCTTTGGCTTGAAACTGTTGCTAGAAAGCCCATAACAATTCATTTCCATGTTCAAAGCACACCTCAGTGAGGTCCATCTTGACTACCATTATTTATTTATCTATCTAACTATCATCTATCTATCTATCTATTAATTATTTTAATTTTACTTAGTTAACATACAGTGCAATATTGGCTTCTGGAATAGAATTCAGTGACTCATCACTTACATACAACACCCAGTGCTCATCACAAGTGCCCTTCTTAATACCCATCACCCATCTAGCCCATCCCCTACCCACCTCCCTCCATCAGCCCTCAGTTTGTTCTCTGTTGTTAAGAATCTCATGGTTTATTCACTCTGTCTTCCCCTGCCTCCCCATATGTTCATCTGTTTTCTTTCTTACATTTCACATATGAGTGAAATCATATGGTATATGTCTTTCTCTGGCTGACTTGTTTTACTTAGTATAATACACTCTAGCTCCATCCATATCATTGCAAATGGAAAAATAGCATTTTCTTTGATGGCTGAATAATATTCCATTGTCTATATACACCACATCTTCTTTATCCATTCAATCAGTCGATGGACTTCTGGGCTCTCTCTATAGTTTGGCTATTGTTGATAATGCTGCTATAAACTTCGGGGTGCATGTATTCCTTCAAATCTGTATTTTTGTATCCTTTGGGCAAATACCTAGTAGTGCAATTGCTGGGTTGTAGGGTAGCTCTATTTTTAACTTTTTGAGGAACTTCCATACTGTTTTCCAGAGTGGCTGCACTGGTTTGCATTCCCACCAACAGTGCAAGAGGGTTCCCCTTTCTCTACATCCTCACAAACATCTGTCATTTCCTGTGTTGTTAATTTTAGGCATGTGAGGTGGTATCTCATCGTGGTTTTGATTCGTATTTCCCTGATGATGAGTGATGTTGAGCATCTTTTCATGTGTCTGTTGGCCATCTGGATGTTGTTTTTGGAAAAGTGTCTATGCATGTCTTCTGCCCATTTCTTAATTGGATTATTTGTTTTTTGTGTGTTGAATTTGGTAAATTCTTTGTAGATTTTGGATACTAACCCTTTATCTGATATGCCGTTTGCAAATATCTCCTCCCAGTCCGTAGGCTGCCTTTTTGTTTTGTTGACTGTTCCTTTGCTGTGCAGAAACTTTTTATCTTGATGAAGTCCCAATAGTTCATTGTTGCTTTAGTTTCCCTTACCTCCGGCAATGTGTCTAGTAAGAACCTGCTACAGCCCAGGTCAAAGAGGTTGCTGCCTGTGTTCTTCTCTGGGATTTTGATGGATTCCTGTCACACATTTAGGTCTTTCAACCATTTCGAGTTTATTTTTGTGTATGGTGTAAGAAAGTGGTCCAGTTTCATTCTTCGACATTTTGTTTCCAGTTTTGCCAACAACATTTGCTGAAGAGACTATCTTTTCTCTGCTGGATGTTCTTTCCGGCTTTGTTGACCATATAATTGTGGGTCCATTTCTGGGTTCTCTACTCTGTTTGACAACCATATTTAAAATTACAGTCCTACCACCAGAACCTTCCAATTCCCCTTATCCTGAAGTATTTTATCTTTATGGCACTTTTGACCTAACATATAATATACTTTTTATTATTTTCTGTCTCCTTCTACCAGGATGTACCCTCTAGGAAGGCAGAACTTTTTGTCTGCTATGTTCATGGATACATCCCCACTGCCTAGAAAAGTGTCTGGCTTACAGTGGACACCCAGCACACACCTGTGGAATGAACTGAATGTTTATAACCTCAGGATGCTAAGATGGGAAGGGGGCGCTATACAACATTTTAATCTAGGATTCCCAACCTTTTTCAGTGAGAAGTCCTCTTTTAAGTTCAAAACATTACATGGAGATGTATATGATAATTGCTATACTTGGAAAGTGTGAAGTGCTCTGAATTTGTCCTTGAAAATGAATTTGTACTTTATTAATCTATATATATTTGAGAAACAGTATGTAATGTTCTCTGTTCATACCCATTTATGCACGGTCCTAACACTGACACACATACGGGTTTACAAACTATGCAATAACTCTGAGGACACCAGGGTCTGTAGCCCACAGGTCAGACTCCTGTTTACAGATGGAAAGTGTTTGAATAATGACAGCAACAGCTAAGGGCCCCGCTTGGTCTCCATACATCTCCCTCCAGACCAANCTGAATTTGTCCTTGAAAATGAATTTGTACTTTATTAATCTATATATATTTGAGAAACAGTATGTAATGTTCTCTGTTCATACCCATTTATGCACGGTCCTAACACTGACACACATACGGGTTTACAAACTATGCAATAACTCTGAGGACACCAGGGTCTGTAGCCCACAGGTCAGACTCCTGTTTACAGATGGAAAGTGTTTGAATAATGACAGCAACAGCTAAGGGCCCCGCTTGGTCTCCATACATCTCCCTCCAGACCAAAGCTCACTCACCGCCCCCACCCTGGTGTTTGGGTTGGGGGTTGCGGGGGGAGAGGGGAGGGTCTGTCACCAACAGATAGAAAGAGACACAAGGGAGGGGGCATTGAAGCTGGGGAGGGAGATACCATCTGGGTTTCCAGAACTGAAAGTCAGCAGTCTTGGACAAAGATAGAAAAGAAATGGGCAGGCATTTAAACCATTTAAAACCACTAGCAACTACGGACAATTGAGCACTTATTAGTTTACTGGCTTTTTAGTTATCTGAGAGCTAGACTCAAAGGTTTGGAAAGGCTGACAGCTAAGTTTTGAGTTGGGCAGNCCCCCACCCTGGTGTTTGGGTTGGGGGTTGCGGGGGGAGAGGGGAGGGTCTGTCACCAACAGATAGAAAGAGACACAAGGGAGGGGGCATTGAAGCTGGGGAGGGAGATACCATCTGGGTTTCCAGAACTGAAAGTCAGCAGTCTTGGACAAAGATAGAAAAGAAATGGGCAGGCATCTAAACCATTTAAAACCACTAGCAACTACGGACAATTGAGCACTTATTAGTTTATTGGCTTTTTAGTTATCTGAGAGCTAGACTCAAAGGTTTGGAAAGGCTGACAGCTAAGTTTTGAGTTGGGCAGAGTGGGAAAGAAGGGACTTAAGATGAGCATGGGCTTTGGAGCTATGGAGATGATTTCTAATTTGTGCTCTGACCAGGACCATCTGGGTGACCAGAAAGTTACTTCTCTTGTTGCATTTGGGCCACAGAGATGAAATGGAATGGCGACACCAGGTACTTCGTGGAGTACCTGGGACATCTGGGTGCTCAACAAATACTCCTTCCCCCTAAATTTCTGAGGGAGGGGGTGGTGTCCATGAGGGTCCTGGGCATGTGAGGGAATATGTTGCTGAAAGAGGGGCGAAGGATGTCTTATGCCAGGGGCAGCAGGGCAATCTCCAATGTCAGGCAGTTAGTGCTCTTGGAGGGGTGCGGAGGACAGTTATTGCCTGGTCCCTGGAAGCATCCCCTTTGGGCGGAAGGTGGAGGCCCCGGGTGCATTTGTAGCGGGTGAGGGGCACCACTGTCCCCGCAAGTGGAAACCATGTGTTCCTTGCTGAGCAGCTGATGAGAAGCAGCCCTCTAATTAGAGAGAGAGTCCTGCTTGAAGCCTCAAACTGAGACTCTAATTCTAATCAGCATTTTAATTCCAGTACATTTGGCAAAATAAAAACAGCTGTGAAGAGAGCCATTGAAAAAGACGAGTCCTCATCCTTGCCTTCCAGCCCTCCAGCTTTGGGACACACTTGGCCATTTCAATTGCTTTTCCTCTCCCCCTTCTCTTTTAGACTTGTCAGGGAACACGATACCTGCCCACCAGCATGCACTTCCATCCCTTGACCCCCAAAGAAACTGCCCAGGTTCCTGATTAGGGCTGGCCCTCTGGCTCTGCACGGGTGTCTGTCATTTCAGTTGGGCTCTGTGGCAGGACCAATCACACAGATGCGAGCCACAGGGATGCCAGAGGGTCTATTTTCAAGAGACTGGGCTGTGAGCAAGTCACAGACAAAACCAAAGAACACAACCCATTGCCCCAGGGCACCACTTTTCAGCTCCTGATGGGTTTGGCCTCTGTCCTCCCTGTTTTTGTGGGTAACTCAAGAAGTGTCCACTTACATAGGATGTAATTTTAAGAGCTCCAAGATGCCCAACTACCCTTTGGCCTGAAATAGAAATGCTCCTCCTAGGAGCATGCCTTCAGGTTAAGAAGGCTCCTGTCAAAAAGAAATAGCTAACCCCAGAGGGGCAGCCTGCTTTACCCCTTCGCAGGCATCAATACTAGAGCAGGCTTCTGGTTTTTTTGGAGAGGGAGTGTCCATGGTAAAGGGCATGTAACAAAGGATAGGCGCCTTTGATATGGAGGCAGGTACCAGAAAATATCTCTCACCAGGGGAGGAAGTCTCTAGTGGGAGGAGCAGCTTGGGGACCTGGCATCTAGGGAAATTGTAGTGAGAAGAGCAGAGGCCATCAGCCCTCATTTTACTGACTTCACTGTCTTGGCTGACTGACTGTGGATTCAGGGCCATGCACTGGGTCCAAAAGTTCATGGAATTAACACTTCATTTGTGAGTCTGCCAGTGTTCTCCTCTTATTCTACTATGTTCTACAAGGGAAATGAAGATGCTGCTCCCACCTCCCCCAGTTCAACCCAAACATCAGGGAAAGCCCAAACAATCTTCTAGAAGTTTCCAAGTTGGACGGCAGGGCCACGGCTCTGCTGCCTGAATGCCCTGGAAGGGGTGAGGTTGGGTCAGATGCATATGCCCTTTTGTCACGCTCTGCGTCTGATGAAAGACCTTGCAACCCGGTTTTACCCTACCAGGAAAATGAACTCAATGCAGAAAGCCAAAGAGAGTTTAGGTGCTATAAAGTAGGACACTCTAAAAATGAAGCTTGTTTCTATACTTGGCTCAACTGATAAGCGGGAAGTAAATCCATCAAACAGTAGAATATTTAATGTTCTCATATTTCTGATGTGCCAAGTTCTGTGCTGGCTACTGAGGGGGAGGCAGCAGAAATATAAATGGAGGGACCACAAATCCTGTTTTCTGGAGGCAGTCCTAGCTCTTTCTGATATAATTCTTATCAGCTCCTCCTTTTAATCTCAGGAATGTGCTGGTTTGGACAATATATGTTTATATTCAGTATAAAAATGCTGCTGGGGAGCTCACCATCGAGTTAGAAAAATTGAGCAGCTCATGTGTTTGGAATGAGCGACATGAGGTAAGCCTGGGCGCCATTAGGGAGCAGCTTATGGGAGCCCATGCAGGGTCAAAGGTGAGCCCACAGTTCACCTCCCTTTGCTATTTTGGCTCCAGGTGGCATGGCTGCAGGGCATCAGCGTACCCATCCCATGTCGGTGGTGCCATCTGGAGACATCCCTAAGGTCTACAGTGTGAAGGTTCCCCTTAGAATTGTGTGTCAAAGCTCCACAGGTCCTGGATTTGGAAAGGGCCGTCTTATTCCAGTTGTTCACTCTCTGCTGGGAGCCTGCCCGCACCCAGGGCAATGGTCATGCCTTGTTCATCTTCACCTGCCTTGGCCCAGATTTGTGCAACACAGCCGTTCTCCAATACATGTGGGCTGAACGGAGTTAGATTTGGCCATCAACCCCTACCACAAGCTCCTCAAAGACCTCCACGAAGATGGTCGGACCCTGTGGTTCTGAGCCACAGCTGAGCCCCTCACAGGTGTATGGCATCGGCATCTCAGTGGTGGGGCCTGATGTCTGTGGGGTTCTATTGTGGGGGCTGGGATTAGAATTTCTGGACTCTCCTCTTTTGGATCTGGAGTCTGCGTGGTGATGGGAGGGCAGAATCTCCTCAAGGGCCAGTTCCACGTTGGGTGGCTCTCACAGCCTGTGGTGTTATGGTGCTCATTTGCTGGGTTCCTGTCAAAGGTGCTGACTCTGGTATGGACAATAAATCCAGGCTAAGGGCCTTCTGACTGGTGTAGTTCCAGTCCTCTGATTACATCTTCTCATTGATGTGGGAAACAAAGCAGAAGAAAAATTATTACATTTCCTTACTACCTACAGCCCTTTGACAAGTCCTGAAAACAGGCAGAGTGACATTACTTCAGGGACTCAACTGCCTCGATGTTAATACTTTGCTAAGGGCAAAAGGCAATCCTAGCCTGAGTCCCCCCACCCCCCACCCCCCCACCCAGGATCCTGTAAGTCTACTTCAACATATAAAATTTCCTTTGGAAACTTCTTTTCTCTCTAAGATACGTGTTGGCAATCATCCCCCAAGCATATGGCACACCGATGTACTTCTGAAGGGTCTCATGACTAAGGTTTTATTAGATGGTAACAAATGACCTTTTCCCAACAATAGCTAGCTGCCTCAAGGTCCTGGAAACCTTGCTTCCAAAATTCCTTAGAGACTTACGCTATCCCTAACCCCCTCTCAACTTGAGGGTATATAATGGGCCACTCCTCATGGCCCCGGTGCAGCTCTTTCTGCCCGTGAGTCCTGTCCCCGTGCTTTAATAAACCACCATTTTGCACCAAAGTCATCTCAAGAATTCCTTCTTGGTTGTTGGCTCCAGACTCGACCCCACCCCACCTTACCTCACTGATATCCCACAACCTCATCATCATCAAATCCTTCTGGAAGCTCTATGAAGATCACCATTTACAGATGGGAAATTGTGCTCCTTGGGTCACCCAGCATGGCTCTCCCTTCCTCAAGGGTCCTGTTTTCCAAGGGGAATGTTCCAGATAAGGGAGGAGCATGGGCAGAAGCTCTGAGGCACCACGGCCCTTTGGGGAGTCCGCATGTGTCTACATGGTTGGCACATGGTAAGAGGAGGACCAGTGGGGAGACAAGACCTTGGACTGTGGTCTCTTTGCCCAGTCTGAGCCTGGAGGGCTGTAGTGACCCATTAGTCCTCACACCACCCTCCCAATTGTACATTATGCGCCTGCCCTGATTACAAAGCCTTCCCATTTACCTTTGGGTCTGCATTGAGAGCAGGCTCGGGGAGACCAGCAGTCCCATGAATGGCAATGGGGAAGTCTAGGCCTTGTTTTCCAGCCTCTTCTGTGGGCTTCAGTGGGATCTCTTGACCTCAAGTGATGCTGTGTCCTCGACTATCAAATAGGTGTAGGTGCAAGGGTGGATGTTCCTGTGTTTGGCAAGGAGCTTCTTGGGAGGGAGGTATGTGTCCAAGTAGCTTCCAGGAGGAGGCTGGGCTACCTTGGGGCAACATGGAGGCTTCTGGAGACATGCCAGGTCAGAAGAAGGTTTGTTTCTGAGGGGAGGAGTGGGACATTGGCAGAGAAAATGGGGTGGTTACAGTGCCCTCCTCACTTTTACTCCTGGGTCAACAAACTGAGTGAATCCAAACCAGCCAGTTCATCCCACTTAGCTTCTGTTTGAACTTTTCTCTGTGGGTTTTCTTCCTGGCTCTCCAGTGAGAACCTGTGTAGTCATGGTGATGCTCTCACCTTCCGATTCTCTGAGAATCGTTGCCTTAGTGAAGCAGGGTCAGTCCCGTACTCTAGAGTTGTGGTTCACAGACCCGAATTTTCCGGGAGATTTCTGATTGCCATTCCTCTGCTCTGAGGCAGAAAAATCTATAGATTCCACACTTTCCAAAGTGTCTGCAGCCACCCTCCATCTTCCCAGTCCTGAGTGGACATGAGAGTCAGAGGCTGTGACCCCAGTCCTTGTGTCTTGGTTGGATGAGGCCTATGCTCCCAATTCAAAGAGACCCTGGGGTTCTGTGTCCCAGCATTTCTAAGAAAGTCTTGATTTCCAATAGCCTGCCATGTTGGGAGACCACATGTCAGGCCAGTGCCAGATGAATGTGTCCTGATTTTTGTTTCAGAAAATATGGTCAGCATAAGTGGGGAGAGAAAAATTGGAAAGGACAGTAACTGGAGCCTGGTCCTGGGCATGAGGTGGAAACCACAGAGAGGCTCCATTTCAGTTTGCTTAAGCAACAGTAGCTATCACAGGCTATCAGGGTGGAGGGGCCCTCAATGTCAAGGTTGTCTGGTTCAGCGTCAGTCTTTCCATAAACATGGCCTGGCCGGTGTTGAGTGCTGGCTCAAAGTCAGATAGATGCAGGTTTGGATCCTGGCTGTGCCACTTCCTAATTGTGACCTTGAGTAAGAAGCTTAACTTCAGTCTCTAGTTTTGTAAACCTGGAAGAATAATGGCACTTATGCCACAGGGTTCTTTTTAGAGTTAAACAAACCAATGAATGGAAGTGGATTAGTCCAGCAGTGGCTCAGTAGTGGTCACCCTCTTTCTGCTCCTCCTCACCATGTGTCCAGCAATGTGCTAGGAGTGGGGACACCGGGCTGAGCAAGTTGTAGGCCCAGCCTGGAGTAGACACTGTTCACTGCCTGCTTTTCATCCAGTCTGTCTCATTTCCTCCCAACCTCTCGCTCTTCCTCCCTCCTCCCTTCTTCTCTCCCTCCCTCCCTTCCTTCCATGATGAACCCTGGCTTATTCAGGGTGGCAAAGTGTAGCTCTAAAAAATATTGTGTTCCAATTTTTTTTTCTCTTGGCTGATAGAGGTGGTCATGTGATATGATTTGAGCCAATGAGATGTAGGCAGGAGTCATTGGTGGGATCTAAAAGGTTCTTTAAAAGGAGATGATGTTAGATGTGGAGTAACCACCCATGACAGGGATGAGGCAAGCATGATGACAAGGGTCACATGCTAGATAGAGCAGAGCAGGAAGAGAGAGAAGGAATTAAGTCCTTAATGGCATAGTCAGCAAAGTAGGAACCGTAGGTTAAATGCAGATTGCCATCTGTTTTTGTCAATAAAGCTTTATTGGAACACAACCATGTCCATTCTTCTATGCATTATCTGTGGCTGTTTTCATACTACAATGGAAGAATGGAGTAGTTGTGACAGAGACTATATGTCCCTCAAAGCCTAAACTATTTCTGATCTGGCTTTTTCAGAAGAAGTTTGACAACCTCTGCTTACTGGGATCAGTGTGTCCTGTACCAACTCTGGAGTGCTTATCCCCAAACGTCTTAGCAACGATAATATAAATCTTTATAAACCATTTAATTTAGTGGGTGTTTTGCTTTCTGACTCTCTTTTGCAATACCAAAACATGAACAGCCCTACAACATTATTGCTTTTGGTTCTGCCAAGATGTTGCAAACTTTTGCTGGAAGGCTCAGGGAAAGGTGTATCTGTGAGGGATCATAAGCTACAAGCAACAGAAACTCCCTTAAGTGATCAAAGGAAAAAGGAAAGTCTTGGACAGACCATGAAAGGTTTGAGAAGTGATCTGAGAAAGGTCAGGTACTAGGCAGTTGGAGGAGTGTCAGAACTCAGTCTCTCCCAGATGGAGCTCTTGGCTATGGGAGAGCAGCACCTCCAAGGACACTGGGAAACTCATTGATATTCTGGGCGGTCTTGCAACCTGCTAAAATCTTGGAGGTTCTATTACCATGGGAGAGGAGGGGAGAATTGATATCGAGGGCGGACAACCAGTACATTCTGCACAATGATGACTGGGTTCTTTTGAAGGTAGGTAGGAATTTTCCCCTCAGGGATGGATCTTCACAGTTTTGGCTCCAATAGCCCCAGATCCTTTTTGGGAATGGACATCTCTCCCACATAACTGTCTGAAGGGACTATTAATGGAGGTGTTGCTCTCCCATAGCCAAGAGCTCCATCTGGGAGAGACTGAGTTCTGACACTCCTTGAACTGCCTAATACCTGGCCTTTCTCAGATCACGTCTCTCTTATTTAAGCCATTGTTTTGGTCTCTGTTATTCTTAACTGATAGAGTCACCAACTTCCAGGAAGCAATCACTCACACTGAGCTGAGTGCTGAGTTCCATTACCTTCCACCCAGTAGATCTCCCCCTGGGACTGTACACAACATTTCTGAGGTCTTGTCCAAAAGACAGTCCATCAAATACTTTTCCCAACCCCATCCAGTCTCCACATAGCCACTGTCTTTTCTTCCCTGTTCTCTGTGGGACATGTCAGTCTCCTTTGAAAGTGTCCTGCTTATCTGCATCCCATACCTCACATCAAAAATGCTCAGGCCAAGCAGGTGGACACAGGAAGACTGTCTTCTACTCCATTTTGGGTTCTCCACTCCACAGTCTCTCAGCTAGCTTTTATAAATGGCCAGCAAATCAATATGCCTTCTGAATGCTGTCCATTTAATCTTTTTATTTAGCCCCAGTGAATTATATAACATACTGTATTAGTTTTTTTTATAAAAGATTTTATTTATTTATTTGACAGAGAGAGAGACAGCCAGCGAGAGAGGGGACACAAGCAGGGGGAGTGGGAGAGGAAGAAGCAGGCTTCCAGCAGAGGAGCCTGATGTGGGGCTCGATCCCAGAACGCCGGGATCACGCCCTGAGCCGAAGGCAGACGCTTAACCGCTGTGCCACCCAGGTGCCCCACTGTATTAGTTTTTTGTGGCTGCGGTAACAAATTGTTACAAGCACAAATTTAAGAGAACACACATTTATTATCTTAAAGTTCTGGGGGTCTGAAGTTTGGAATGGGTCTCACTGGGCTAAAAGCAAGGTGACACAGGGCTGTGTTCCCTTCTGGAGGCTCTGGGGGAAAATCTATTCCTAGCCCCTTTCGGACTGGCCACATTCCTCGCTGTCCACATTCCTTGGCTCGTGGTCCTCTTCCTCCATCTTCAAAGGCCAGCAGCGTGGGGCCAAGTCTTTTCACGCTGCTGTCTCTCTGGTTCTGACTCTTCTTCTGCCTTCCTCCTCCACCTTGAAGGACGCTTGGGATTACATAAGGAGCTAATCCAGGATGATNCCTTGAAGGACGCTTGGGATTACATAAGGAGCTAATCCAGGATGATCTCTCTATTGTAAGGTCATCTGATTAACAACTTTGATTCCAACTGCAATCCTCATTCTTTTTGCCAGGTACCATAACATATTCACAGGTTCCAGGGACATCTTCAGAGAGCTGTTATTCTGCCTACCACACATATCGGTGGTGGGGACTGTGACTACCACTGATTGATGGTTTCTGCGAGCCAGGAGCTAAAGTAAGTACTTTATAGACAGTGTCTTATTTAATCCCATATTAAATTTTGGTGGCAAAATTCTAAGATAGCTCCTAAGAGTTCTGCACCCGGTGTACATGTCCTATATAATACCCTCCTCATGAGTATGGGCAGGACCTGTGAATATGATGAATGTCACTCCTGTGATTAGGTTATATAATATGGCAAAGATTATGAAAACATTAATCACACGATTGGGTTATATAAGACTTCATTTTAGCAGACAGGGAGAGAGATTCTCCTGCTGGCCTTGACGAAGTAAGCTGCCATGTTGTGAACTGCCAATGGAGGGGGCCACATGGCAAGGAGCCGAGGGCAGCCTCTGGGAGCCAAGAGTGTCCTGTCCAACAGCCAGCAAAAAAATGGAGACCTCAATCATACTGCTGCTGGGAGCTGAATTCTGCCAACACTTGAAGGAGCTTGGAAGCACAATCTTCCCCAGAGCTTCCAGTTGAGAAGGCAGACTGGCCAACACCTTGGGAATCCCTAAACAGAAGACCCTGCCTAGACTCTGACCTACAGACACTATAAGACAACGACTGGGTTTGTTTAAGACCTCTGTTTATAGTAATTTGTTAGCAGCAATAGAAAACAAACACATCTCAATGTGAGAGACTGAAGCTCAGAAAATCTAAGAAAACTGCCAAGGTCGGAGAGCTCATAAGTGGCAGAGCTGGTATGCAAACTGTGGTCTATCTCCCAATCTGACGTTTTGAGCACTACTGCTTCCCATCTGACAAGCATGAATAACAGATTCGGTGTTATATTCTATCGTTAGCACTTCATTTGTGCCTGATAGGAAAACAATTTCCTTTCTAGTTTTTGGAAATGAAATTATGACTTTTATCTGCAAGGAGATACCTCACTTGTTCTATACCATTTGGGCATTTCCAAGCTCCTGCTGGGCTTCCCATTGTAAAGTGATCCCCGGGTTTTGAACATCATGGCACCAAAATTTAAATTCTGAAATAAGCTGGATGTATGACCAGGTTTAAGGTAGAAACTTACTGTTTCAACCAAACTTCAAGTTGACAAAAGCTCTAAAGCAGTGCCAGTGAGCTCATCAAATGAGTCCATGAAGTAAGCAAGCCAATGTCTTGATCCAGATGAGAAAAATATTGATTTTGCACACATGCACCCAACAGATGTAGGTCATGTTGTAAAGGGAACAAACGCAAATCAATTGAAAAATGTTACAGAATTTTTAGTAGTTTTTGATCTTTAGGAACGTTCTCTATCACAGATGTAAAAGACATCACTCCTAGCAACAACTTCTGCATTAAAAAGGGGCCCTCTTACTTGAAAGGGGGCCCTGTAAAATCACCTTTCCCCCCACGGCCAGTAGGTGTTCAGAAAGTTGTTCTGGTTATCCTGGGTGCTTTGCTCTGTGGCATGTGCCTTTTATCAGATGCTCCCATAAGCCCTTTTGATAGGAACACCATCTCACAATTTTAGAAAATTGAAGGGAGTTTGAATGAAGCGATTGGGTCATCCTGAGTGATTTGTGGCTTACTGTTGCGGTGATTAAGAAGATCGTGGTAGAGGGGCGCCTGGGTGGCACAGTGGTTAAGCGTCTGCCTTCGGCTCAGGGCGTGATCCCGGCGTTCTGGGATCGAGCCCCACATCAGGCTCTTCCGCTATGAGCCTGCTTCTTCCTCTCCCCCTCCCCCTGCTTGTGTCCCCTCTCTCGCTGGCTGTCTCTATCTCTGTCAAATAAATAAATAAAATCTTAAAAAAAAAAAAGAAGATCGTGGTAGAGCAAAGCTCCTTAGCTGCTGGCTATTAAGCCCTACTAGGCAATTAACCCGTGCTCTGGGGGGTGGTTAACTAGTAGTTCCCCACTTGCTCTTCTGGGCCTGAGAAGGGGCAGGGTTTGGACAGAGGTAGTTTAGGTGGAGTCTTCTCTTCCAGAGCGTGGTCAGCTCAACACTACAGCCAGGACTCCCTGCCTGTGGGCTGACCAGTCCTTGATCAGAAAATCCCAGAATGCTTAGCAAAGAAATGGACTCCCACTACCCCAGGGAGAGAACTCCTGACAGTGGTCTTAAGTTTGGGCGAGTCATTCTGCCTCATGAGCCCACTTTTCTGGCGTGCAATGTGGACAGCATTTTCCCCACCACTCTATGGGGAGGATCTCATAGAGTTTAACAGTTTAATAGTTTTCTGTTACTGCATAACAAACCACCACACACACAGTGGCTTAGAAAAATCTTTTCCTGATCTGGGTGTGTCTTAGCTGGGTCCTCTGCTCAGGGTCTCACAAGGTTACAGTGAAGGTGTCAGCTGGGGCTCAGTCTCATGAGAGGTTCGTCTGAGGAAGGATCATTTTTGTTAGCAGAATTCAGGTCCTTGCAGCTGTAGGACTGAAGGCTTCACTTTCTTCCTGGAGTCCATCCTTGACTCCTAGGGACTACTGTCAGTTCCTTGCCACATGGGCCTTCCATGACATGGCAGCCCATGACGTGGCAGCTTGCTTCTTCCAAGCCAGCAACGGAGTGAGATATTCTATCAAGACAGGTGTTACGATCGTATAGAATCATATTGTCACATACATGTAATTTCACACAACATGTCACATTTTTCATATTCTACTGGTTAGAAGCAAGTCACCTGTCTCAAGCTCAAGGACTGGGGCTCACACAAGGACATGAACACCAGGGGGCCAGAATCACGTAGGACACTTTGGGGCACCTGGGTGGATCAGTCGTTAAGCGCCTGCCTTTGGCTCAGGGCGTGATCCCAGCATTCTGGGATTGAGCCCCACATCAGGCTCCTCCGCTGTGAGCCTGCTTCTTCCTCTCCCACTCCCCCTGTTTGTGTTCCCTCTCTCGCTGGCTCTCTCTCTCTCTGTCAAATAAATAAATAAAATCTTAAAAAAAAAAAAAGAATCACGTAGGACACTTTAAAAGCCCCTCTGCCATAGCCCCTAAACCCCTTCAAATAGGGAAGTTTGTTCAAACACTGAACACGCTTTCTTTCTGCCAAAATCATCAGGCCCTCCAAGGTCAATAGTCACCATAGCCCATTCATTTGCTCATTCATTCACTCAACAACTAGTTGAGAACTTACTATGTGCCAGGCAGTGAGTAAGGCACTGACCTTTAACCTCTTCTTCCTTCCTAAACTAAATGTTGGTCAGCGTCAAGGTCCAAGAATTTGGGGACAAGATGAGACAATGTATCTTTTGGTGGAAATAGAAACTACAATAAAATGAACGCAATTATCTATCCTGAGAACAGCCTACCATAAGGTGTAAATTGAGAATTGGGACAGCCTTCAAATCTTGAAGGAAGACACAATCTAAAATATGATTATTATAAGATAAACTATAATTGATCTCATATTAAATAGGGTCAAATGAAATGATGAATGTTTTGGAAATTACGAAAAATGACTTGCGACAGATGATCTTATCATTCCCTGTTACCTGCTGTTTGCCTGTAAGAGGACGATATATCCCTGCCTTTTGCCATGGGATTCGCAGTGCCCCCAAGAATATACTTCCTGGCTCCATTGGGCAATGGAATGTGGTTAGGAAGCAGTGTGTACCACACCTGCTTGGAAGCTTTAAAAGCCATTGTGACTTTCCTTCTGCCACAAGAATGGCATGTTCCGGATGGGGGATTCCCCTTCAGTCTGGGCCCAGAATAAAGACATGTGGAGCAGAGCCACACCTACAGGTACATGAATCGTGAGTAAGAAGTAACCCTTGTTGCTTTAAGCCACTGAGATCTGGGGTTGTTTCAAATACACATAACTTAGTGAAAAGTGACAAAACATAATCAACTGTACTTTCTGTACACGAAAGAGGTGCTAGACGGCGCTGCCCCTGTTTCTGCTGAGTTTCTGCTGAGACCCTAAAGCAGAGGGGAGGAACGGAAGTTTGAATTAACGAGACACTGAAATTTTGATTTAGATCTCGCTGGACTTCCTAACAATTTCAACTGAGTCATTTTCAAATGAGACTGAGGGGGTGGAGGGAGGGACAGCATAGGTAAAGGGGCACAAGCTTCCATTTGTAAAATGAATAAGATATGGGGATGTAAAGTAAAGTAGGGAATGTGGTCAAGCATGTAACAACTTCCTATGGAGACAGATGGTAACTAGCCTTATTGTGGTGACCGTTTCATAATGTATATAAATACCAAGTGACTATGTCGTACACCTGAAACTGATGCAATATTGTATGTCAATTACTCAATGAAAGAAAAAGAAAATGAGATTGTTACACTTGCTAAAGGGGCAAGGAAAGCTGTCATCCAGTTTTGGAGAAGTCAGGCCCAAGAGCCTGTGATTGAAGATGATAGTGGTGACAGGCATGGAGCTCTTGCCTGTCGGTGCCCTGACAATGTGGGCCCATTTTGTAAGTCTATTACTTTATTTTATATGGATCTCCCTCCTGACAGAATATGAGGAGCTGCTAAGGCAACTGTGGTACCCAAGAACAGGCCCCTGGTTCTAGAGAAAGGCACTAGTTTTCTTAGACTAGGAATCTGGGAATGGAACAGAATCTAGAAGCCATCAAATCCAACCCCTTTAGTCCTGATGAGGAAATCAGGACTCAGAGAGTTGAGGCAATCCATTTACTTTTCTTTACCCTCTGCTCACTCAGCGAATTGGGGGTTTGATTTCTAGAGTGGACCTTCGCCCTGGGAAGAGATGACTATACCCATTACCCTGCCACATAAAGGGCACACGGCATTTTCTTCTATCCCACCTGCAAGTTACTGATTATGCCTTCAATCCCCAGGTTCCGTCTGCCCCTGAGTGTCCCGACAAAATTGAGGAGTGACCCTGACTTCATCCTAAGCTTGGAGCTCCCCAAGGAAGCAGCTTGCAACACACCAGAAAGAATGGGTCATGGTCCTTAATCCGTTTGGCTCCATTATGTCAGATCTTCCAGCTTCTGTTTTACTTTCCTTGAATGCTTGCTGTGCTTCCCATGGGGATGCTGGTGTTAGAGAAGCTGAGACCCAGGCCTGCCTAGGTGGATTTCCTGGAGGACCCCGCCCCCATCTCATATTGCAGAGACATCACTTCTGTGGGTCAGGAAGGGTCTGGTGGAAGGTTTCACTCCTCACACACAGGCACACACAGGCACAGCCACCCTCTGAAATGTCTGAATGATCTCCCTGGAGTCAGGGCTGTAATCATGGCCTTCCCCTCCCCACGCCAGCACCGCAATTTAGTTGGCTTGCCTGCGGGTTCCTCGATGACACGTCAACCTCACCAGGACTGAGAATTAGAATGTCAGAGGTAGAGAACCCTTCAAAAAGCTTGTCCTCCATTGCCAGATTTCACTTTCAACTGCTAAAGTTTTAAGCATTTTGGGGGTAAATGGACAGGAATGAAGACAATGTGTGGAATTGTTGCCTTTGGTACCTTCTGTTCCTGCATCTTGTGACCCACTCTGTCATTCCACTGTGCAGGGTGGGCTCGTTTACTCTGTATTCGTGCATCATTGAGTCCCTGGGCTAACTCCTCCATGGGGAGGCCAGGGCAGGTTACTAGCGCAGGTCCGACAGGCAGCTCTCCTGATTGTGCCAGGCACACAGGAAGTGCTCAATAATCCCTGGCTCAGGGCGGTGACAACAGAGTGGAGAACCCATGTGAAGCACAACAGCCTATCTTGCACTTACAACCAGGGAAGAACTTGTTCCTTCAGAACTCGGGGACACCAACCATAATTAAGGGACCCAACCCAGCTGACTTCCCTTGACTTTTGGTTCCTCAGTTTAGAAATGCCATGTTTGTGGCTTCAGATACATCAAGAGAATTGAACCTGAAAGATAGGCAATTTGGCCAGGTTTCAAACCCACTGAAAACTCCAGCTCTAAATTTAGATGTGATCTGGAAACTTGAGTTTCAAGTTCCCCTTGACTTGGGCAAAGCCTGAATTTCAAACTTTTGCACATTTGAATTCATCGGTTCTCATGTTGATTTCCACAAACTTCCTCCCTTTCCCCAACTCCTCTGGTGGTCCTATCTTTCCTTTGGCCACTGGTTGGCTTCTCCCGCACTGTTGTCCGTCATCATGACTCAGACTTGTATCTCACGTCTTGGTGCACAGTCTTGTCTCCTTGGTCAGACTGTAGACCACTTGTGGTCCGGGGCTGTGCCCAGTCCTCTTTCCTTCCCCCTCAGTGAGACTTGCACAGGGTCCAGACTGTCATCAGTCCCAGTTGAGGTTCGAGGGCTGCTCAGTCATAAGGATAGGAGCCGGGGGAAGGTGAGTCCCGACCAGATTTCCAGAGCTTTGGCTTTCTGATTTGGTTAATTATTCATGGAAAGTGAACAAGGGAAAAAGCAGTGCATGCCTCTGGAGCACAGCGGTTTGAATCCAGAAGTTTGCACAATTAAAGTTTGGTGAAAACCAAGCCATGCTACCTAGCAAAATTCAATCAATTGTGAATAGCTTTCCCCCACTCCTGCCCGACTTGTTTGTCTGTCTCCATTTTGTTGGGGGAGTAAAGGAGTAAAAGGTTAGAATTTGTAACATGGGGCAGAACTAGAGTTCAGATCACATGCATCTTTTCACACCTTCTTTCTTTCTTTCTTTCTTTTTTTTTTTTGCAGAAAGAGGCGTTATTAGTTTCTAAGGACTGCCAACAGAATACCACAGACTGGGTGCCTTCATCCACAGAAATGTATTGTCTCACAGCTCTGGAGGCCAGAAGTCCGATCAAGGTGTCGGTGGTGTTGGTTCCTTCTGAAGGCTGTGAGGGGAAAGCTGTCCCAGGCCTCTCTCCTAGCTTCTGGTGCTCTGTTGTCTTTGGTGTTTCCAGTCTTACAGAGCTCTGCCTTCATCCTCACATGGTGTTCTCCCCGTATGTGTGTCTTTGTCCCTTAATTTCCCCTTTGTAGAAGTCATATTAGATTAGGGGCCCAACCTACTCTGAAGAATGGATGACCTTTTCTTAACTTAACATATCTGCGGCGACCCTATTTCTAAATAAGTTCACATTCTGAGGTACTGGAGGTTTGGACTTCACATATGATTTTTGTTGTTGTTGGGGGCAGGGGACAGAATTTAGCACATAACAGAGAACATATTCTTCTTGTTTGAATTGATTGTTCTCAAAATCTGGGTTTACCATTTTGATTTGGTCTGTGCCACACTTAACGAGTTTGGATGATAAACATCTGGAAGAAGCTAGTGATGGGCTTCTTTCTCTTGGTCTCCATAAAGTGATCCATCCATTCATCCATCCATCCATCCATCCATCCATCCATCCATCCAACCATCCATCTATCCATTGTACACACACACACACACACACACACACACACACACACACTTTATACGGCTGGGACTTTGGGATTTTATAATTGAAGGTCCCTGCCATGTCAGGGGTGGTACTTGGAGTCCTATTTGCATGTGTCCTATGAGCTACCTCAGAGGAGTAAGGCCTAGGTGCAGAGCCCAGTCCTGTACTTACCAGCTCTGTGATCTCAGTGACCTCTTCCTCTTTGAGCCTTGGGTTCTTCATTTGTAAGTCAGCAAACACTGAGGCAGAGCCTGGTACCCAATAGGTCCTGAAAAAATGATGGTGGCAATTAACATTATTACTTTTGTGTGGAGAGAGAGTGGAAGCACGGCCCTCCGATTTCTGGGAGCTCAATATAAGATATTCCCCCAGGTGGAATCCCAAGCTCTGTAGCAGACACCCCCTCCTCTGGTTTGTCTTCACAACAATCCTGGAGCTGTGGTTCTTCACTATTTTGGGACCCGGATCCCTCTGAGACTCTGACAAACCTAGGCACTGTCTCCCCCACACAGCACATGTACATGGACTGTCCGCACAGATCTGCTTGTGGTTTCAGATGGTATATGGCTCTTCTCCAGCCCATCCACGGAGGCTGAGAACCCTCCTGTAGGAGGTAGCAACCTCAGAAATTCTTCTGTTCATTCATAGACACTGATCGTGTGGCTGCCACACTCTGGCTGCTGCAAGAGGGGCCAGGACATAAGGGAAACTAAGATGGGACACCTGGCCCCAAGTTGCTCACAGGCATGGAGAACCATAATCAGAAGCAGAAATGACTCAATCTTATAGGAGAAGTGCAGCAATACTTACGTAAGAGTTCGGAAGATGGCTATTGTTTCCACTCTGGGTGAGTGCAGAATAATCCAGTGGTTCAGTGGAGGGCAGGACATGGGAGTTGGGAAATGAAAGATGAATGGACGTCTGGCTCCACGTTATATGTTGGTTGCCCAAGGGGCCCTCCCCCCCAGTCCACACAAGTGCAGAGATGTCAGTTCGTGGGCATTTGCCTTCACCTGAATGGAGCCAGTGGGTAGATTCTTAAAATGCTGCCCCTCTGTTAAGAAACCAGATAGAATTCTTGTTGTGCTCTTCAGGCACGGTCCTCCTGACTCACTACCACCTCTGTAACACAAAGCACGCTTCACCACTTGTACAAAACACACTAGACGTTGACATTCTGCCTGTCTTCAATCTTCACCTTTGTCTTGGGGTCTCTGGCCCTCAAGGGGTTACTGTTGTTGAGGCTGGGGAGGACACGGCTCAGGTTTCTGTCCCGCCCCATACACATGTGTCTCAGATGCCCTAATGGGGCTTCCAACAGGGAAGGGCACCTCCAGGGGTAACTGACCGCTAACTTCTACTTTCTCTTTACTAGGGGAGAGTTTCTTTCTACCCATACTCCCTCTCTTCTTTGTCCACATCACACTAATGTCCAAGAGCTGAAACCTCTTGAGGTCAGAGAACATTCTGGGATGCCAGGTTCTGTTCTGCTTCAGCTGCCTTGAAAGCGTATCCATTTGGTTCTGGTTCATAATGCTTCACTAGGCATTTTTCTGCAAGACTTCAGTTCCTTTTGTGGTTCAGTGAAAAGACTGGTATTTGGGTTGGGTGCAGGTTAAGGCTAGGCCAGGGCTAGGGCTCCTTCCGGTTGGGGTCTTGTGGGGTGGTCCTTTGTGAGACCCTTATCTCAAGCCGTCCCAGCCAGAGAGGGCTGGGGCGGGTGGCCTGGGAGCCCACTTCACAGAAAGGGTTCGCCCACTGCTCTGAGGAGAACAGAGCAAGCTCCCCCCTGCACGGCAGCAGGGTTGAAGAGAAGCTTTAGGTCCAGAATGCGTCTGCCGTAGTAAGAAGTTAGGAAAGTGATTTCTGGTTCGGTCTTGGGCACAAACTTGCAACGTGAGCCCAGGTCAATCCATTCCCCCTCTCTGGGACTTGCTTTCCTTATGGGTAAAATAAGGAGATTGGACTAGAAACTAGATGAGGGTTAAAGTACTTTTCAGAGCTCAAATGTTATGATGCTGTAAAAACACCTTTATTTTAAATTAACTGCGCCTCAAAGGAAAAGACGCGATGTGTCTTTTCCTCCGCGGCCAGCCCACTTCTGCCCCCATCACCATGGATCCCTCCCGGGTTCCGCTGCTTAACACTGTGCTCGTTAGAGAGCTCACTTAGTAGCTTAAGCAGCCTTCCTGACACCACTTACGTGTTCACAGAGGCCTTGGATGTCGTCAGGTGAGGCTCCCTCCATACCTGGGGCTGTGTAGCCGGCCTAGGGGCCCACAGGTCACAGGCCCTCCCTCCCGCCTCGCCCCTTCTTGCCTTGTGATACACCTGGTGTGGAGCCCTTCCTCTGCACCAAGCCCTGTGTCGGGGCAAGTCGGGGCACCATCCACGCAGACGGGAATGCACCTGTTCGGGGTGCTCAGGGAGCTCCCAGCAGACCGAACATGGACCTCCTGAGGTCTCCGCCACCCGGCACTACCAGGTGTCCATGTCAGCATTTGCCACACCTGAAACTCACCTTTAAATTCAAAGACTCTCATTCGTGTTAGATACTCCGTGGGAATATGTCTGCTTTTGGTTTCTTGCTTTTTGGCCTTTCTAGCAGGGTGTCATGAACACAATCAAACCTTGATCCTAACACATGTCCATTGACCTCCTGCGGCTTTTCACAGGTGCATTGAGAAAAACATACCTCCCTCCCATGGCGCATGGGAGGCCCAGTGAGTGTGTAAGTAAAGTGCTTGCCTGGAGAGAGGTAAGGGCTTTAGTTCATAGTAACTATTATTCTAGCGGCCAAGGGTGAGGTGTTGATATGGTTCAGGCAATCCACTTCTTGGAGCAGTTTGTCCTTCCAGGAAGCGACTTCTAAACTGTCAGGGGCTCAGAGTTCTTGGATGTGAATGAAAGAGTTTCTCTTCCTCTCCCTCATTTCCAGCCGCAGGGCTTGCACCTGCCTGGTGGTGCCTCCCCTCCCCACCCCGCAACCTTCCTTTTCTTTCTCTCTCCCTTCCTCTTTCCTTGCTTCTCTCTCTTATAGTTCGCTGGGAGTTTTTCATTAGTGAAAGACTGCACTCTCATTGCAGAAAAACTGGAAAAAACCAAGAAACCCTACAAATGTAGAAAGGACATGTCTCCTGGCATCAGAGAGAACCGCGTTTTGGTCTATTCCTACTTTATCTCTTTTTGTCATCGTTTTGAGTTCCGTTTGCTTGTTTTACATGTGGAAGTCATACTGTAGATAGAATTTTGCATCTTGTTTATTTTTAGCTGTAATTATAACATAAGCATTTCCCGATGTTAATTTTAAATTCGTCACAAACCTCATCTCATCTACACGGGCCGCTGTAACACGGCTGCGCAGGGTGCTCCCTATAGGGTTGATATTCCCTTCTTTCCAATTTGTTGTCCCTAATACACTGTGGCTGGGAAACCACCCACCAAGCCTGTTAGAAGTGTGAGTAGAAGTTACTTGGTCTTGTGATCTTACGGGAAGGCCTGAGGGGCTTTCCTCAGGAGTCTTTGGGTTTGAATTTTGTAACATAGTCTCTGGTCTCTCAAAGATCTCCTTTACTTACGTTTTCAGTTCTTGATTGAGGCCCCAATGGTTGATATTGTCAAATAATTGACTTTTCTATTTTTTTTGATTTTTAAAAAATTTTTTATTATTTTTTTGAGAGGGAGAGAGAGAGAGAATGAGAACACACATGTGTGGGTGGGAGAGGCAGAGAGAGAGAGAGGGAGTGAGAGAGAGAATCTAAGCAGGCTCTGTGCTGAGCCTGGAGCCCAGTGCTGGGCTCCATCCCAGGACCTTGAGATCATGACCTGAGCCAAAATCAAGAAGTTGGGCGCTTAACTGACTGAGCCACCCCAGCGCCCCCTGACGTTTCTATAAATGAAATACTAACGTACTATTAACAATAATGAAATCTACTCCTTGCCCACTGGAGACAATTTCATATTAAAGAGGTTGAATAATGCAATTGTTAGGAACTGCCTGTGACCAAATCCCAGCCCTCCCCATCCTGGCTGCGTGACATCAGACAGCCTCTCTGTGCTTCAGTCTCCCACATAATGAGATGATGACGGTGCCCCCCTCACAGGGCTGTTGTGAGCAGTGAATGAATGAATCCATGTAAGGGGCTTAGGATGGCGGCTGGCATTTGGAAAGCTCTAGCGAGTGTTTGCTGTTGTTGTGGTCTATGTATGTACAGAGCGTTTCAGAATTTCTCTTAAACATTTTGACTACTCTTTAGGCTTTTCTTTTTCCAATCCAAGTACAACCTAAAATGTTACATTAGTTTCAGGAGTACAGCATTCCTATTTGACAATTCTACACATTACTCAATGTTCATCACAATGTAGTTACCACCTGTCACCAATGTTACAACAATATTACTGACTATATTCCCTGTGTTGCACTTTCCATCTCTGTGATTTATTTATTTTATAACTGGAAGTTTGTACATTTTAATCCCTTTCACCTATTTCATCCATCCCCCCACCCATCTTCCCTCTGGCAACCACCAGTTTGCTCTATGTATTAAGAGTCTGTTTTTGTTTGTTTGTTTGTCTGTGATGATTGGATGAAGAAGACGTGATACACATGCGCTATGGAATATTACACAGCCATAAAAAGAATGAGATCGTGCAGTTTGCCATAACGTGGATGGAGCTAGAGGGTATTATGCTAAATTAAATGAGTTAGACAAAGACAGATACCATATGATTTCACTTAAACGGGGAGGCATTTTGTTTTTTAAAGAGCCTCAGGAGTGGAAGGAGGAGGCAGATGGGAGGGCAAGGCTTGGAAAGAGGAAGAGCAGGGAGGAGGAGACCGGGGGTGCAGGGGGACAAGGCTGACACCTGGGTCCCTTTGCGCCTAGAGCTGGGGGGTGGGCCCTGGTTTCAGGGCCCCCGGGACATTGCCCAAACTGGGCCAGGAAGTGAGAGTTCGGGCCCCGCAAGGGAGGGGACAGGAGCTGAAAATGAGAGCCCAAAGGAAGAAAGGGACTGGGGCCTGCCCTGCCCAGAGTCACAGCCTCGGAGGGAGGGCAGTGCAGAGTCTGCAGATAGAGCCCGGAGCCTGGCGGGAGGAGGGAGAGTCTAACCATAGAATCTGCAGTTTTCCTTACAAGGGCTACAACACAGTTGCATTCTGGTAACGGAAGTGAAATTAAAAATATGAGCAGGAAATAAAATTAATTTAAAAATATCTGAAAACATGTATTCTGTGGCTCGTCCAACTGGCTGAGCTTGGCTGGCTTGTTTTCCCTCAGACTGACTGATTAATAGGACAGAAATGAGGAGGTGTGAATTTATTTTGGACCCAGGTGGGGAGCCAGGGGGGTTGGCATCAACCCACTTAGGCTAAATCTGCGTTTTAAAGTCCAGGAGAGGTGCCCACATACTGGATATCCTGGGGGCGGGGTGGAGGAGTAGGACGAGAAACATTTCAGACTGAGCTCCTTCTCAGCAAACTTCTAGAAGCAGTTTGCTTTCTTCCGTCTTTTGAAACTACTGCCGTGCAGGCCCAGAGGCAGCCCTGTGACTAGTGGACTCGGGGGTCCGTCTCTGGCCAGGCTGAGGACACGGAGCTGTCCCAGGAGAGGAGAGAGCGGTGCAGACATCCAGCCCAAAATGCTCTCTGGGAGGAGTTGGGAGGACAGGTCGGCATTGAGGGACATAAAATAAAATCCCGCAGGGCTGTTTTCCTCACGGAGCATGGAGAATCATTTAACAGCATGAAAGGTGGTTGAGAAGCAATAAATAATCTTCAAATGAGGAAAGGCCACCGTCTGGGCGGTAGAGAGAAGGAGAGAAGCTGATTTCTCTGCAGCCCAAGACACGCATAATTAAAAACAAAGACATCTTTAAGGCACATCTAAGTCCGCCTCCCTGGCCGGCTCCTTCACCCTACAAATCCCCCATGTCCACCCCCACCATCTCCTTTTCCCGGAAAAGCCTGGGAACACCCTCAGGAAAAAAAAAAATCATCCTAACAAGAAAAGACATGTCTTGAAGAAATTTTGACTTCGAGTTTACAGCTTTATCTGCATTTCGGGAGGAAGATGTCCCAGGCTCCGGCACTAAGTCAAGGGCTTGTCGTTTCAATGCTAGCCTGCTCCTCTGTGATTATTTTTACAACATTTGCAATTAAATGCAGATTTTCTGCTGCCCAGGAGGGGCTGGTGCTTCTCTGGCTCTCAGCACACACGCTCAGGCACACAGAGCTGGTGAGGACACACGCTCGAGCAGGACAGCAGCCCCCCCTGCACAGATGGAAGCCGCCCCCACCCACACCGGCCCGGGGAAAAGCTGCCTTTCCCCAAACCTTCTTCATTAGAAACAGATCTGCTCTCTTTCTGTTGCTTCATTTTGATAATGGAAATTTTCCTCAACCAAAAGTGTAGGGATAAAGACTCTTTTTTATTTTTTTAAAGATTATTTATTTATTTGAGAGCGAGCAGGGCCGAGGGGGAGGGAGAGAGAGAATCCCAAACACACTCCCTGCTGAGCGCAGAGCCTGGGGCTCGATCTCACGACCCTGGTCGTGACCTGAGCTGAAACCAAGAGTCAACGCTTAACTGACTGAGCTCCCCAGGCACCCCAACTTTTTTTTCCCAATACTCCAGAGATCTAGAAGGTAATATGATTGTATAAGCTCATATATTTTGATCTTGAGAGAAACTGGTTGTTGTGCGTATGTTTGCGTGTGTGCACATGTGCGCGTGTGCGTATGTCTGTCTTGGGAAGGTGGGGGTCCAAGGAAGAAGAGGGTAGGAAGAACGTTCCAGAGACTAAGAGAAACATGGCGGGTCTGACAGAAGGAATGAGGAAATACCGGTTACCGCCCCTGAAGGAGCAATGACACGAGAGAAGTGTGAAAACCCAGCATGCCCCAACAAGCAAGCCCCTGTGACCTGACCACTCAGTGGACTTCCTGAAAGTCCCACATTGGCCTTTCTCCTGGGGTGGCCCAGCATTGACTGGGAGCAACGTGCAGGAGGAGAAAAGATTGATGTTTAGTCCTGCAACTACCAGCTCCCGCCCAAGGCTGCAGAGTGTGGGCTCCAACGAAAGGGGTGTTTTGTGCTTCCCCAAGTCAGTTTAAGAGGCAGCAAAGGAGGTCAGAGCCCACCTCACCTAAACAGCCGAGCAGGGTAGGGAACAAGCCCCGTGTTGAGTGGCAAAAACACCGAGGCTTGAATCCCACTGGCCGCTGCAGGAGCAGTGTGATCCTGGGACCGTTCCTTGACCTCTCAGCCTCAGTTTCCACATCTATACACTGGGACCGATGATCTCCACGATGTGCAATTCTTGTGAGGCTGTGAGATCGTGTGAGTGCAGTGGCTGGTCTGAGGTAAGTGCTCAGGGCTGAGAGCCCCACGCGGCCCTCTCCCACCGAGTCCTCCGCGCTGCCCTTGTAACGGACTTGGTGGAAGGAAGGCTGCGCTCCCTTTTAGGAAGCTGCCCCAGCCTCCTGCACCCTGGCTGCCTCCCTGGCCTTCGCCTCAGCACTTGGAGCTGGAGCCTGTCACTGGGGTCCAGGAAGGATCTGGAGAAGGTTTTCAGAAAGCGGAAGAGGGAAGGCCGATAGCCCCATCCAGGCAGAACACTGAGGCAGGAGGAGGGGGACCTGGCACGGGAGACAGACTCTTGCCTGCTCCCAGTTTTGCCGTCTCCAAAACAGCTGGCCCAGATGTCTTCATGTTCTTCCGGAAAGCTTCCTCTGGTTTAGTCTGAGACGATCTTTGACCACCCTGAGCAGCTGCCATGGGAATGGTTCTAATGCTGTCCCTTACCAGTTAGCTTTTTTTTTAAAAAAGATTTATTTATTTATTTATTTATTTATTTATGTATTTATTTTGAGAGAGAGAAAGAGCATGGGGGGAGGGGCAGAAGGAGAGAGAATCTCAAGCAGACTCCACACTGAGTATGGAGCCTGACGTGGGGCTCAATCCCACAACCCCGAGATCATGACCTGAGCCAAAACCAAGAATCAGATGCTTAACGGACTGAGCCACCCAGGTGTCCCACCAGTTGACATTTTTAGATGGGGTCACTATTTGTTGCTGGGGTCTCTTGGCACCTTGCCTGATTTTCCCTGGCATCCCTGGGGGCATCCACACCCACACGCGGTCGTGCCAGCCCTGTGAGAAGGAGGCCAGCAGTAAGAGTCACCACCCAGTAACGAGGGGGGACAGTCACACACAGGTATTCAGGGGAAGCCTGTGGGGTTGATGTCCTTGCTTCAGAAGCAGAAAACTGGACTTTCAGACTTTGAAATTTTAGTCTATTGTCAATTTTAAAAAATCCATCTATTTCCACTGGAAAGTGATTGAGTATAAACCATCCTTCCCACCCTTCACGGAGACTTCTCTGAAGTTGGGCTTTTGACATTGATTTTCCCAGCTCAGTATCAAGTATAGCACCACTGAAGATCACCAAACTGCTGGTTAGACATTTTAAAGATGCAATTTGAGTTCCAGGCGGGGGAAAGGGGTGGATAAAAGAGATTATATGATAATGATATGGCTGTGGAAGCCTGTCAAATAAAGTGCATTTTCTCTGGTGGGCAGTCTATTTCTGGAGCTGTGCATGAATTGCTACACTGAGGGATGTGTTTATCCTAATGGGAAGCAGGACTGAGCTAGGCCACAGCTCCCTGCACAGTTTTTAGAGTCTTAAGATACCACAAAGACATTTGTGGTGTCCAGAAGACGCATTTAGTCTGCCCTGGCCCTTTCAATGTGTGCTGACTTGGCTCTGACAGGGACCAGAGGAAGGCATGGAGAAGTCTAACAGCTAAAGTGGGGGAAAGTGTGTCTGTTCAGACACGCCCATTAGGATGCTTTTGGATATAAGGAAGAGAAAAGGCAATGCAACTGACTTAAACAATAAGGACTTTACCACATGAGTTAACAAGTAGCCCAGAGTCAGGGGATTCAGGTAGGGTATGATCAGGGCGATAACTCTGTTTTCCTGTAATCCTGCCTGCGCTGCCTTTTTCTAATTTTTTCCCTTAGGCTGACTTCCTCCGAAAAGGAGATTTCAGTCACCCTAACTGCTGGGATCGGGTTCCCCTGAGACACAGGTATTGCTGAGTGGAGGGCAGACTTTGCGAGGAAGGCAGGGGGAGAATGAGTTAGAAATGAAAGCAGTTCAACAACCAACAGTGTTCCCAGCCAGAAATGCAAGAGCCCTGTTTTGGCAGAGCTCTCCTGTGGGCTGAGAGACTGTCAGTTTGGCCTTTCTGCCTCACAGAGCCTTTGGGGATCAAGAAAGATAATGGGAAAGTAAAATTGTGAAATAGATAATAGTATTAGGGCCTTCCTAAAAAGTTGAATATGAGTATTAAAGAAAAATTCAATGTTTTACTGAGTTTGGAGTCCTGTGAATACACTCTGTAAATATATCATGTAGTCTACCAGAAAAACCTCTATTATTGGATTTTTAGAAGTTTGAGTTATTTAATCAGGGTTATTTCATATAGTCACTTTTGGGAGGATCTCTTGTTTTCAGGCACTCAAAACTTACTTTTGATAATAAGTAATAAAAAAAGAAAATATCTAGCCTCCTATTATAAGAACTAGTCAAATCTAACGGTAGAATTATGTTCAACAACTTGAAAAACAGAAAATATAGTGAGGCAACCTATAGAGGCAGCAAAAATGGGAAAAGCTACATTTTTCCCCAAAAATGGGAAAAGCTACATTTTTCCCAAAANACGGTAGAATTATGTTCAACAACTTGAAAAACAGAAAATATAGTGAGGCAACCTATAGAGGCAGCAAAAATGAGGGTTTAATGGGAAAAGCTACATTTGCTTAGACCGCTTCTAATACTGACGCTCAAAACAATTATGTAAATTATAATTTATGGAATTAATGTACTAGCTTTCCAAGTATAAGAAGATTGAATACTTTTTTCATTTTAGGACCAGACAAGTCTTTGTACAAATACACAGACTTGCCTTTAAAATATCTACTGATTTGGCATCTGAATAAAGTAACCCTGTTTACACTGCTATAAATAAATGTCCTAAAGGTGTGGAAAAAAAGCCTATCTATAAATGTANTCTGTAAATGTGAAGTATAAACTACCCGTATGTGAGTGCTATTCCTCCTGGAGCCACAGACGGCTACTTCGCAGATGAACAACCTCATAACTCAGTTTTCTCTCCTGTGAAATGGACACCATAATACTGCCGTATCATCCTTGGCAAGGGGTATGGAAGTTTCAAGTATTAATTCCGGTGCTCTTAGAGACCTACTTGGTGGCTCAGATTGGGGCTTGATTGCCCCCATAGTGGAATGGTGACAACCCAGCCCCCTGGTACTCTCTCCCTGTTACCCCATCCCACCCCAGCCCTGGCTGGTCTTGGCAGCATTCCCTTGGCAACATAACAAACTTCTCCAGAGTTGTCGATCACTGCCCTGGTTACGACATTGGGGCTGGCCCCCTGGTGGAAAGCATGATGGTACTGGATCGCAAGTGGGAGCCCACCTCTTTCTGGGAACCCAGGCATGGCTTGTCAGAGCCAGTCCCAAGGATAAAGCCTGGCTGTGAGCCTGTCGGTGTGGACAGGACAAGGATGGAGCTTGCTGGCTGGGTCCCACACAGCCGCACTGGCGACAGGGAATGAAGAGGGGTATTCCAGGGTGGGAGTGAGGAGCAGAATCTGCTGTGGGGCCCCGGAAGGCACAGGTGGTCTTCCATGCCCAGAGTAGGACACTCTGCCACTGTTGTCATAGGTGGTTTAAGTCCCACTCAGAGCTGGTCACGGGTGGGAAGGCTGTGGCTTTGAGTCTTCAGGCAGCCCCTGGGAAGCAGGATTTGATCCTTTCTGCGGCCCCAGCCTTGATGTTCATGGAACAGAAGCCAGCATTTCCCTTCCCCCAGATGCCAGTGAATCAGGATGCTCCCCCGCGCCCCTCCCTCTTCCTCCAGGTCTTGTCTTCTCACGTGGAGACAGACCCTGAAACATGCATACACAGACATGCAGGCACGCACGCACACACACGCTACAGACATGTGCACACAGACATGTACACATGCGCACACTTCCTCCAGCTCTTGTCTTCTCACATGGGGACGGATACTGAAACATGTATCACACGTGTGCGTAGACAGGCAGACATGCGTGTGTAGACAGGCAGGCACGTACGCACACACGCACGCATGCGCACACAGACACCCTCTTTCCAGGGTATCACACGTGTGCGTAGACAGGCAGACATGCGTGTGTAGACAGGCAGGCACGTACGCACACACGCACGCATGCGCACACAGACACCCTCTTTCCAGGTCCTCTCAGGTCTTGTCTGCTCTGTCCCTCTGGCCACCGCACATCGAGAGATTGTTTTCCATCTTTGGGCATGGAGGGCAAGCACAGGAAAGACCCTTCCCTACCGAGCGGCACTGCCTGTGGGAACATCTCAAAGGAAGAGCAGTAGCGCCCTGAGCGCCTCAGGCCCATGTGGGGTGCAGCCTCAACAACCCTCACGTGGTGCTTTGAGGGGAGAAGCCACCCCTGTAGCTTCCGGGTTTCCCACAGTGCCGTGCACAAACAGTGACTGCCTAAGTGACATCACAGGGGCTTGTGATCCAGGACAGTCTGACGTTTTACAGGGGGGCGACCTGGGTCTCAGAGAGGAGCTTCCTCCAGCCACACACCTGGCCTCCAGTGGAGCCTGGGCCCGGCCTCCACAGGACGGTCGTGTTGGGCAGCTGAAGCCCGAGGGAGGGACTGCATTTCTAGAAACGTGTGTAAGCTCCCCTGGGAGCTTGCAAGTTGAGAAAAGCCTGGAGAAGTCAGGGAGGCCTCCGAGGCCCACCTCTGCTCACCACAAGATGGCAACAGAGCTTTGTGCCAGTCCCTGCGTTGGTGTGGTGTCCAGCACTCTCTGAGGACTGGACCTCACATCTCTAATCCCAGTGGTCTGAGTATTCCTTCAATATCTTCAGGTCAGGCGAGATTAACACTGATACATTACCATTTTCACTGGATTTCAGACTCTGGATTTCTGCAGGTTTTCTACTCGTGTCCTTTCTCTGTCCCAGGGGCTATCTGGGATCCCACATTTAGCAGGTTTGTGTTTAGAAAGCTCGACTGTGCCTGTGGCATGCAGAATGGACCAGAGAGGCGGGGTCTGGAGACCAGGGGATCTGAGGGAGCCTGGTGGGAGGTGCTGAGGTCAGGAATTCCAGCTGTGGCCAGTGGAGGGGCTGGCTAAGGCCCTTGAAGGCTAGGGGGGTAGAGTCAGGGGGGCTCAGGATTCACACTTGCTGATGGCTCCCTCTAAGAGAGTGGAGGGGAATGGTGAGCACTGCTTGTTCCTACATTTTTCCAGTCACCTATGCTGCAGATGATCACTGAGCACCCACCAGGCACTCGTCACTGATGTCCTCTGGATGCATGCATGTGGGCTCCACCTGCCACCCTCACACATCTCCAGCCCCAGCCTGGCATTCCCATTTCACAGTGCCCCCCGACTGCTGCCGTCTGTGAATGTGCTAAACCCAAACGTTTCTTAAAAGAAATCCGACCGAAAGAATTTTCCCGGCCTGTCCTTATTGCTGCCAAGAATATATGTTACCAGTTTTTCAGTAGAAGCTCAAACGTCCCTTTGTAATAACCTGGCCTCTGAGCACGAAGTTTGAGGGGTCACCACAAGTTGGGACTACAGCTCAGGGACCAATGCTGCCCAGTGAGAGGTGTGTGTGTGTGTGTTGGGGGGGAGGGAGGCAGGCATGAGGTGGTGATGGGGTTTGAGACCCAGGGGACATGGTACATACTCCCTTGGGTCACAGCCCAGGGTTAAAAAAATCTGGAGAAATCCTGGTTGGCATGTTTCTAGCCCAGATGGAAGAGAAATAGGACAAACTGCGAAAGGGGCCAAAACCAACACAGGAGAAGCCCCTGCTGCCAGCAAATTCGAGGTATGTTGGCACACGCAGCAGAAGAGAAATGTATTCACCCTGTTGGAAAGGGGAAGACAAGAAGACGGACGGCCGTTGAGAGAAAGCAGGTGCTCCTTGCCAACTGCAAAACGCCAGCTCGGGGAAGAACGGCGGCTTCCAAACGACCGAGCAGGACTGGAGCAAGCCAGGGGGAAGGGGTGCAGACAGCCAGGCGACAGGCATCTGGAGATGCAGGGCTCGTGGCTCGTCAGCCTGGCTCCCCCAAGCAGTGCCCTGGGCCACTCAGCCTGCCTTTCTGCACATTCTTTCTGGCCCGCTCCCTCCTCCGTCTTCTGCTTATTCACACTCTTCCCATCTTTGTGGGGGGAGGCAATTGTCACTTCGGGGTACATCTCCGCACACCCTCCCTACATTCAGGGTAACTCCCGCATTAGAAATTCTGCATCATGAAGGGAGAAGCTAGGAACCTCGCATCCCTCGCCTCCTGTGCCGTGTTCCGTATGGGAGCTGTCCGCATGAGCCTTGGTGGGAGGCAGCACCCCCTTGGAGGAACAATAAGAGCGTTAACAGAGACTTGGTTCCTGAGGCTAGAGAGGGGATCGAGTTTCTGGTTTCCAGTGCAGAGGGTCCTAGGTGCCAAGGGGCTGTGGGGTCTTCTCTAAGAAACTTCTTTTTGTGGTTGGGCCCTTTATGGCTAATGGCTCCAGAGTGGGGCTCTCCAGGACAAATGTGTACTCGCTCATAGTCTTGACTAAACGCCCCTTCCCCCCCTTTAAATGAACAAGAGTGGGTTCTGTTGTTTGCAACTAAGAATTGCAACTAGGTCATGGGCATTAAGGAGGGCACATGCTGTGATGAGCACTGGGTGTTATACGCAACTAATGAATGAATCATTGAACATGACATCAAAAACTAATGTCGTACCACTATATGTTGGCGAATTGAATTTAAATAAAAAAAAGAATTGCGACTGTCACACTATCTGTCTTAGTCATCTGGGGCTGCTCTAACAGGATACCATTGGCTGGGTGGCTTAACCAACAGGCCCTACTTCTCAGTTCTGGAGGGTGGGAAGTCCAAGAGTGGGGTGCGGGCAGGTCCAGTCTTGGGAAGAACCCTCCTCCTGGTTTGCGGATGGCCGTCTTCTTCTTATACCCTCCCATGGTGGACAGAGAGATCACCTCTCTTCTTAACAGAGCACCAGTCCCATTCATGACAGTTCCAGCCTCATGACATAATCACCTGCCAGAGGCCCCCCCTCCTAACACCATCACAACGGGGATTAGGCTTTAACATACAACGTTGTGGGGGGCATTCAGTCCATAGCACCGTCCTTCAAGAGCAGCTGAAGAAGTGACTTCTCTACCACCCTCTCTGGGCCCTTAGATTCTGTGGCTGTGCCTGTCTTTAAATGCACCACCCCCTTTAACATTGACTTTCCTGTTGTCCTCTAGCGTTGGCCATGGTGGGGTCCACTTCCTCACTGGGCTGAAAACATCTGCAGGCAGTGAGACTCCCTTTTCTTCTTTTGGTCTTGCTTGCAGCAATCCCCAGCTGGAAAAGGACTGGGAGCAGCTTGGCCAATCCACCCATTTTCTTTTTTTTTTTCTTTTATTTTTTTATTTTATTATATTATATTAATCACCATACAGTACATCCCCAGATTCCGATGAAGTTTGATG